>NW_026549677.1:0-43838 GCF_027596085.1 Anoplopoma fimbria | reverse complement strand
GCTGTTTGAGAACATAATAATGTTTCCAGGGAAATAAAAACAGTAAAGCTGCATTGAAGCTCTTCTTGAGGCTTGTTGTTGACCCGACACTTTATGTCTGTTAGAGTCTTTAGACTCTGTTTTGACCTGAAGTTCATCAAGAACTGTGGAGAAACAATAAGCTGATTAAATGTTTTATTTAAGCAAAAGAAGTATTATCACAATGAAAAAACAACATTACAAATAAAAGTCCTGCATTCAGAATTACAGATGTAAAATTCATAAAAAAATGTTCTTCATAAACAAAATTAAAAGTACTCATTATGCAAAGTAGACTTTTATAGAGAGTTATAATGTGATAAACAGCAGGTTATTGGATCATTATTACTGATTAACATGTAAGAAGCATTTTAACGTTGTAGCAGGTTTAGATTTTATGAAACAATGCATCATATTTTATAAGCACATCACACATTTTATATTTAAAATCTTAATGGACCAAGTTACTACAATCTTGGAAAGAAATGTGTTAACTAGAACCTAGAACCCTTCCAGAGGGTTCTACCTAGACCAAAGCATAAAGAGCATTACCCAGAACCATATGTGAAAGTTTCCAACTAAAGGTTCCACAGAGAACCCTCATATGGTGTAACGGTTTCACACAAAACCTTCTCTGGAGGTTCTTTGGAGAAGATTCTAAGGGTGCAAACAAGATCACACCCCGGTTCCTGTGAAGAACCCTTTTGTATCCCTATGGTTGTGCATAGAACTCACTATGGGTTCTTCATGAGGTTCAGAAAGAACCAGGGCTGAGGTGGTGGGCAGGGGGTGGGTTGGGCTTTACTTTTTAACAACTGGGCTTTCAAAAATCCTTTAAGAAGGAACAGGTTCTTCAGAGGCAAATGGTTCTGGGGAGAGCCTCAGCTCTTAATGAAGAACCTGTTTGGAACCCTTATTTCTAAGAGTGTAGAAACTATAGCTGACAGATCAATGCAGTGGAGTAGAAGTCTAAAGTACCATGAAATGGAAATACGTTACTTCACAGCACAGGGTCTTTACTTAAGTACTTTGGTACTTTCTACCATTGATGGAGAGGAAGAGGAAGAAGAAAAAGGAGGAGGATTAAGGAACCCTCTGACCAGAGCGGATTGAAACAACATTAAAGCTCATCTTTTTTGGACACACCTCCTTCTTCTGTGTCTTCTTCTCTTCCTTGTGGAAGACTTTTCCATCCGACTGCTTCTTCCAGCTCAGTTTGATGTCGTCATTCAGCCCCTGGTCCTTCAGCCTCTGTTTGAGCTGAGATACAAAAACATTTAGTTCCCTGAATGTCGCTGACAGAGAAAAGCTCTTCACTAAACGCTGTTGTTCATTTACATCCTGAATCCTTTCTCACACTGTCCTCATGTGGAACTCTGGTTTAGAAGAACTCTGGTTTCCACTATAACAGCTTTGTTGTTTGCATCTACCTTCAATAATGACGTTTACATGTTAGCACTGCACATAGCACATTCACATTGTTCTCAGTAGTCCACTGAATCACATATATCACCTGGTTGTTCTGGTTTTAAGGTTAGAAAGATGTACCTTCTTCAAGATGTCCTCCATCACCACAGGGTCATTCAGATCCAGAGAGGAGCTTTTTTTCTCCAACCTCACTTTTATCACTTGCTTTGAGACAGGCTCTTAAAAACAAACAAACTTCATCAGTCACAACATTTCTGGCTGATAATTATCGTCTTCATTAACATTTGTAACACTTTGAATGCTAAAAGAGAAAAGTATGGTGTTGAATTTTCCATCAGCTCAATCTTTAAATTTGGCTGGTGCAAGAAAACCATAACTTAGTTTAGCTTAGCATGGTCTTAGTGTTAGTTAGCATAGTTGCATCAATTGCCCCATGATTGATGTTTTGGGGTATATTTTAATGTATCTGCACATGAAGCAAACCTAAATCCACATTTAAAGACTCAGTGGATGATAGCTTACCACTGTAACAAATGAACGCTCTCTTTACGTTACAGTTCCAGTCCTCCCATTGTCCGTTGGCACTAAAATCTGCTGCCACACAATTCTCCGCTTGATCATTGGGCTCTAGAGGATTCCAGTTCCTAAATGAGGAGTCACTTCCGTCAGACCACTTCCATCCATCTCTGAAAAGGCCGATCCAGACGTATCCTGAGCGAACCAGTTTCTGTACTTTTTGGTTCTCGGCCATGTTTCTCACACTGGCCAGGTCGGTGTGGTGTTCTCTGCAGTAGCTTTGGGCTTCAGTCCACGTCATCGGGTTGTTAATGAGGACAAATGTCACATTCAGCCCTGAAAATAGACCACAGGGAAGCGTTGTGTAGAGGCACCATAACAGACAACATAGATGCATAACAGTTTTATTCTTGCTGAATGAATCTCAGCATGAAGGTGAAGTCAACACTGAGCTGTGTGAATATGAACATGCAGACGTTCATTGAGTCCCACATTCATGAAGGCATATCATAGCTATTTTACCTCCAACAGACATTATACAAACCGTCTTCATGAGCCTGCTCCCACAGTGACATGAAGGCACTATAAGACCTACATTAGTATACGAGACCATCAGAGAGGAGATTGTCTGTTTCTATAAAGTGAGGACCGCTTAAGTCAACACAAAAGAAAGTTTCTCGTAGGAGCTTTAATATTCTCACCTCTGACATCGAAGCAGACCGGCTTAAAGCGACTCTCACAACTGTCGTCGTTCCATTCCCCATCTGAGCTACATCCTTGTGCAGCGTTCTTTACTGTTGTAGTTGTTCGGTTCTCCAGACCTCCATCGTCTGAACTCCTTCTCCCGGGTTTGTAGAAACTTGTGTTTGACAGTGACCACCTCCAGCTGTCCACGTCATCGTACAGTCCTATCCAGGCTCGCTGAAAGCAATATTTCATAGTGATAGAGAGAAATAGACTTATAGATATTTTTAGTCTCCATACTGTCGTCTGATTTGCAGGCTGATTAGCAAAACTTTTCAAGGACAGGTTCACAATTTTTTCAAGTCTGTCTTAAAACAATATTCAGGTGGTTATATGAACATTGAAACAGGTTTTACTTTCTGTAATCACTCCTGCTGTTCATAATGGACAAAGCATCTCGTAACTTAGCAACTGAGCAGACGGCTAGAAGCTAACGGTGCTATCAGCGCTAACAGTGCAAACAATGGCAACATTACTCAACTGTATCTTTACATTCATGACATTTGTTTTATGAGATATCAATGCTTTAAATATGAAGAGAATGAAACTATGTTGAATTAAATCATGTTTTGTTTGTAAAAATCTTAATCTGGAAAGTAACTGTCAAATAAATGTCCATCTGAAATGTGGTATGAAATATCATCTATTTAAATATTCAAGTAAAGTACAAGTAATTGATTTAAGTACAGGTCATCTGTTTACTTTCCATCACTGTGTGAATGTAAAACCTTCAAACCACCTGTCACTGACATAATAAAACTCACATGGCTGTATTCTGAGTAGACCATTTTGCTTAAATCAGCGATTCTGTTCAGAGTCATCACGTCCTCCATGTCGTGTATAGTGGCCAGGTCGATGTATTTCTCTCTGCAGTGACGCTGTGCTTCAGTCATGTTCTTCAGGTCATAAACGAAATGGTAGCCACGTTCAGCAGGTGATGAGACGGCACACAGCCCTGGATTGACAAACAGCATATTGATCACATTTAATAATCATAAATTAACTCACTAATGCAAATCATCATTTTATGTTAACTTAAAAAAGACACAAAAAAAGGAAAAGTAAGGGAAATGTCAAATTCAAATGAGAAATAATTAAACAATATTATAATGTTAAAGATAGGAAAATAATAAAAACATATAAAAGTCTTGCCTGACACGACGACGATGCTCAGAAGAAGTTTGTCCATCCTCATCTCTTCCCCGATCCTCTCTATCAGTTGATGACTGAAGAGGTGAAGCTAATGCAAAGTTCTGGGAACAATAATTTGCCTATCGGGCTTATATATCATAAAGATATAATAAAAGCAGACTGACTTTGGATGTTTGGAAGAAACTAAAACTAAAACAACAACAAACGAATACAATACAACATGTCAACCAGTCGACATATCACAAACATATGACTAGTACTTGTCCATCTTGGGAGTTTGAGCAGGATTCTGAAAGCATCATTAAAAGCCACCTGAAGCTTTTTCATTTTTGCCTTACTGTAACTGCACCACAAATGTGCTGTATAAAGTGTAGTACAGTAGGCTTTAAAGGGAGCTATTGTCATCCATATATATATATATATATATATATATATATATATATATATATTTATTCTTGTTCTATATAAATATACTATGTATAGTTCTCACTATTTACAGAACTTGTAAATAGTCCCATGGATTCTTTTTAAAGAAGTTTTTTAAATGATATTCTTTGTTTGTGAATGAAACCACGCAATGTTAAATTATCATTGTCTTTGTTATGTCTATACTATGTATATATATATATATATATATATATATATATATATATATATATATATAGCTGTTGGCTCACTGTTGCCACCTGCTGGTAAATGTGTGTTCTTCAGCAATAACAACTCAACTTCTTCTGTGATATCTTTAAGGATCCTGAGTTCAAAGTCATCAGGCTTCATACAATGTTTAATTTCAACATGAAAACTTTACTGAATATTAAAAACACACAAACAAAAATCATCTTACAATTTCCTGACATATACTGACAATATTTACATACGTTTCTGTACAAGTGGAACAGACCTGAGGTGGAAGAGAAAAGTATGACGTCTTAAACCAGTTTACTGATTCACCTGATAAAAAGTCAAACAGTCACATAATGTGTTATTAAAATTCAATGTACAGTATTTGCATTTATTAAGAAAGTGTAAAAACTCTGAATGGCACTTTGGATAAAAACCTAAAAAAGGTTTTACTGTGAATGTTTGAGTATAAATCAGATGCTTGTTATACATGTAGTCACTACGATGAGGGTTTATACATTTTCTTTGCTGCTATATTTAATAATTTCTTGACAACGGCATCATCTAAAGATGTCAAACATGTTTTCTTGGTGACCAGATATTCTTTCCTCCCTCTCAGCGTCTCTGAAGAAACAGAGCAGACATGGCAAATAAAAACAGGATGTGATCAGTGTTCGTTATCACCGGATAATGGTTTGATATCTGAGAGAACAAGTTAATGAATTAGGATTAGAAATAAACATGAGCCCCCCAAAAAGCTTCAGTTATCTTGTTATAATAAAGAGATAATGAAGGCGTGAAAAACAGAAGGTTATGTGTCATATTATATGTTGGTTTGCTTTGGTCACATGTCATCATAATCCAGGTGAAGTGAATCTGATAGAAAGTCTGTGTTGACAGAAACCAGATCCCCCATTTGAAAAAAAAAAAAAAAAAAAAAAAAAAAGGCAGACAAAGACTGAAGCAGTCGATCACAGAGCGGACAGGAAGGACTGGACGATCGCTGAGACACCGATGAGGATCAGGAGGGGCGTGGCCTGTAGGAGAAGGGCGGAGCTTTTTAGCCTCACCTCCACAGGTAAGTGGTTGCTCATCTGCTGCGCCTGCAGGAGACAGAAGCAACAGAGCACAGGGTCAAATTAACAGGCCCGTCTCCATCCACCTGTTTCTACAGGATGTGCAGTTTGCAGAACAATTGGAGGCAAAGATGACATTTTATAATAAAAACTGGTTGCATTAATAAAAAGAGTTAATTTCTGCCCAATCAGACGTTATTTGATGAGCAGTTTGAAGTCACGCCGTCTGATTAATCACCTGAACGATCAAGGATCTGTCTCTCAGACCATCAGTTGGATTTCTGGCAGGGCAAAAGTTTTTGGCGGCTCTCTTGAGTTAAAAAACTTCGAGGTCCGATTTAGGAATTTCGGATTCTCCAGAATTCTTTGGAATTCCTTTATTCCCCTTTAATTTCGGTTCCTACAAGAACAGAACAAAGTTACGCTGCCTTTATCTCTTTTAGTCAACACTGTAGAAGAAGCAGTCGCCTTGTTGAATAAACTTTTTTGTCACTGGAAAAAAAACGACCAAAGGTTCTATCAGTTGATTGATCCGGTCAGCGTAGAGGTTGCAGGTTCTGTTCGTGCAGGAAGGCAGGTTACAACGTGTAGAGTTCACACAACGTACAAGTTGAATGAAAACTACATTTGCTGCCCACATCCCTGATTTTTTAAGCAATTGAAAAAGTGTTGAGCTCATTGATGACTGTTTCACACAGCTGGAAAAACATCCAACCAATCACAGCGTTGCAGGCGGAGTTCAAAGCTTTAGACACCGGGGGTGTTGTTTTTTTCTGCACTTTTTGGAATTACAATATGTTTTTTCAAACTGTTGTTTTTGTCGTCTTTAGTTCTGCAGGTATTTGTACACAAACCAAAGTATTAAACACATTAACATGTTGACCTGATGATGGCGCTAGATGAATAAACAGTGATTATGATTTATCCCCAGGGGACCATGAATGATGAACCGCATTTCATTATAATCCATCCAATAGTTGAGACATTTCTTTCAGACAGACAGACAGACAGACAGACACAGACAGACAGACAGACAGGACAGACCTTGCTCTTGGTTAGTTTGAAGTCTTTGACATAGTTGAAGGCTTTGGCAGAGAGCGGCATGATGGCGCTCAGAAAGGGTTTCCCATGAACCACGATCCTGGAACACACAAACACATACACACAGAATATAAAACACATAACAAAATATGATAAAAACATAATAAATAAAAAACATTCACAAATATGCATCAATATAGAAGATTTACTTGGTTTCCTCTTTCTTTTCTCTCCCATCACATCTCAGGCTGCTTTACAAGTATTTCTATCTTTATTCCTCTCACCTCCTTTAGTCTGTCTACACACACACACACACACACACACACACCTACCTGTCAAAAGCACAGTTGGTGTCGGTGGAGACGGTGGTGTCCACTTTGTCTCTGATCAGCCAGGAAAATTCCTTGTTGTTGAACATTCTGATGTTTTTCCTGTCGGCTCGGGTCACGTAGGCACAGCTGGCGTGGAAATCTCCCAGAAACATCACATTCTACACACACACACACACACACACACACACACACACACACACACACACACACACACACACACACACACGCACACACACACGCACACACACACGCACACGCACACAAAAAAAATTGTCATGCTAAGAACAGAATTATCATGATAGCAAAACTTTCCTGAAACACTACCAATTTGGCTATAGCCTAGTGAAACTACGTCTCACCATGAAATCTTTCAAATATAACAGTGACCTGTCTATTGCAGATAAGGACAGTTTTGACCAGAGATGGCTATGGTCAAAACCAAGCTACGGCAATGTCCAAAACCTAAGATAGCAATATCTAAAAATCAAGATGGCATTGGCCAAAAATCAAGAAGGAAACATCCAATAACCAAGATGGAAATTTCGAACAAGCAAGACTGAGACGGCCAAAAAACAAAATTGGTAAAGTCCAAAAGACAGAAGTGGCTCCAGCTAAAAACCTAGATTGCAATGGCAAAAAAACAAGATAAGGACAGCCAAAAACAAAGATATGGCAATGCCCAAAAACAAAGATGCTGATGGGAAAAAACGAAGATAGCAACGGCCAAAAATATGAAGGTGAAGGCCAAAAAATGTAATTAGTGACAGCCCAAAACAGAGACAGCGATGTTGAAAAACCAAGATGGCGATGGAAATAAAACCCATATGGCAAGAGAGAAAACCAAAAAGGCAACAGCCAACAACTGAGATGGCAATGGCAAAAAAGCAAGAAGGCAACGGCCAAAAATCAAGATGACGACACGCATAAACCCAGATGATGATGGCCAAAAACTAACGGTGATAGCTAAAAACCAAGATGGCGATGGCAAAAAAACCCAGATTAGCATAAGCGAAAAACTGGGATTGCGACTGACAAAAACTGAGATACCGATGGGCAAAAAACCAAGATGGCGCCAACCAAAAACCTAGATGGCGACTGCAAAACTGACACGTCGATGGACAAAAACCAAGATGGTGCAACGATCTCAAACCAAGAATTGGTGTTACTTAAGTACAGAACTAATGGGCCAAATAAGTCAACGTTAACTTTTATTTTCCAAATGGACATGAACAGCTAAAACGTTCCTTCATATTCGGCCTGACATGCTTGATTTCAAATCCCATTTCCTCACCTTGTTGTTCCATTTCTTGCTGACTTCCTCAAAAACGTCGTAGAGCCGGTCGATCTCCTGGACGGCTTGACTGGGATTAGAGTGCAGAGGAACCAGAATAAACGTCTTGATTGCTGCAGGACAGGACAAAATAAGAAAAGGGAAGGAAAAACAAGGACAGGAAAGGAGAGAAAGAGGAAGGACGGAAGGAAGGGTAAAAGTCAGTCATGAATACCACTGTTGAAAAGTTTTTGATCACCTGTTATATTAAGGTTGTTTTTCTTTCCTTCAATAATAACTATTCTAGCAGATAGAAAAAAAAATAACACGTTTTATTTACATGTGAAACAGTTTTTGTGCCCAAAAGAAGAAGAATGAAATTATTCAAACTTCCTTAAAACGTTACATGACAGGTGATGAATCCTGTTGACCTTGATGTTAAATTAGTTTAATTATTGAACTCTAAATATTTTTATGTCTGTTAATTCCAGCTTGTTCTAGGCTGCTTTTATTGTGAAACACCTGACACTGAAACAGGAAGCTGTTCCTGTTTAAACCCAAGCTTCCAGTTTAATTTACCAATGACTGCTGATTTCTTCTCTTCTTATTCAACTGTTGCTCAGAGGATCTTTGTCTCTTTCAGTTGTCAGTCTGGTTGAACCATTGAACATTGTTTGTTCTCCATTTACTACGCAACATCTATTAGTAGAGAGACTGTCTACAAGCTAAAAGCATTAAAGATCATTCAGACATAAAGACTCGTCCACACACATCTGACTGGACACATCAAGCTTGGTGGCAGAAGGTTACTAACTCTAGTGAACATCATACATTGGATTGCGTGAGATATATATGAGGCGTTTTTTGTCCTGCGTGTTCTTCCTGTACACGAGTCCTCCTACTGTCAATGAGCGTCTTTTGCTGAAAAATGAAATGCGTTTGGTGCCGACTGACCAGTTTTCTTGCTTTGGAACTGAACGGCAAACGGCTCTCTGACGAAGGACTGTTTCTTCTGGTACTGATGCTGCCCCGTCACATTCACATTCCCCACCCTGTTTGGAGGGAAGAAGAAGAAGTCTTATCTACCAGATTTACCAGCAGCAGAGGAAGAAGACAGCAGACGGAATGGTACTTCATGGTTCATTCACAGATGAGCCTAAGATAAATTAATATCTATTTTCTTTTTATCTGACTCAGATTTTTCTCCGACGCACTGGGCGGATTTTTATATGATGTATTTTCTTTGTCGTTTTTTTAAGTCATCCAACAGGCTGGGATAATATCCAGGTGTGTACAGGTGTGTTTCTCCTCCAGGACTAGCACTGTGTCTTACCTGTAGATGAAAACGTACTGCTGCATGTCGTCGGGAGAGTTTCCCAGACTCTTACTGGACACTGACTGGTATCTGTACTTGTCATACCTCAACACAACACATAGACAAAGAAAAACTGTTGATTCACAAGTTTTGAAAAAATGCTTGTTCACTTCAAAATCCTTTCCAGGCTTTTTATTTTTAAAGTTCAATGATTTACACCCACAAAATAAAACTAAAACTAAAATGAATCATGAAGAAATAAAACTTTAAAATTATTTTTTCCACAGAGATCACCCCAAAGACAGGTAATATTGTGTTAAAGTGAGGACACCAAAGTACAAAAACAATTACAATTTTGGTTATAGCAGCCACCTTAAATCTGACCAAACACAAATCCCGATTCAAGATTTAATTTTCAACGCGGCACCATCAACCCATGATAACTTAGAGTTAGAAAACAACACTGGAGTTAAAGTCGCCTAGCTGGACAGCCCCGTGGTGGAAAGTAACTAAATTAGTATTTTGGTACTTTTTACTGCACTAAATTTATCTGACAGCTGGTAGTAAATTTGAAGGTAAATAATTTTACATTAAAATTGATAAGATCCCGAAATTTTAACCAGTGGTTCCTGACATTTTTGGACTTTGACCTCTTACAAAAAGTGCCTGTAATAATCAGTAACACGTTATTGGGTCTGGTTTGGAAACACTAATATTCAGATGTTAGATGTTCCACCAAAGAAAGAAATTCTCCCATAATCTTCTCACATGGTTTCATTTTGGTAATAACTAATAATATGATATTTCATAAACATTAGACAAAAGTCCAAGGTTGTTATTCTTCTCTGCCATTAATCATCTCAGGACCCCTCAGATTTATCTGGTGACACTTTGGAGGGTCTGACCCCTAGGTTTGGACCAACTGGACAAACCTTGCTGACTGTATTTAAAGTAGTCCTGGCTCCACCTGGAGCAGCTGCAACAGTAACAGTATTAACCATCTAATATATCACATAGAATCAGATATCAGTCAGAGTAGATATTTTACTGTACAATGAGTACATTGTTTTATCTGAGTACTTCTTCCACCACTGGGAAAGCCCCCAATTAGCTCCAATATTAGCATTTGCATGTTCTCCTTTAAAATGACAAGACATTTCCCAACTGATCCACACATGCACAACAACCTCTGTATATGTAGGCATCATGCTTTTTATCCCTTCTGGATTAATGGCTATAACCCTCAGAATGGTCGCAAGACGCGCACTTGCAAATCCCACGTTTCCATTAGCGTAGCCAACAAGCTAAAATCTATGAGCAGACCAGAACCAGACACCAGAGAAAGTAAATTAGAAATGAATTATGTATCAACAAATCATACAGACAAAATTAGATTGTTTAATGTTAGACATCACCAGAAAGACATCACCAGAAAGAAAGCAGCTTCCTAAGGAGCAAAGCAAACCTTGTTCCAGTCATGTAATTGGGGTTAAATTGGGTCATTTCTAAGGTGGAGCCATAAATGGGGTACATTTAACACCATAATTAAATCTTCATTTGATTTTTTTCCCCCAAAAATATAAATGTTGATATTAGGAGTATGGTATATAGTGGAATCAGTACTTGGCAGACAAATAGAAACAAACGGAAGTATGGGTGTTAAATCTAACTCTAGTAGAGGATTACTTCCATTGATATACTCCAGTAAAAGTACATAAGTGTAGTCATGTAGGAGTGACAGTGACTTATCCTCAATATGCACAGTATCTCTAACATTTTATAATACCCTTTTTTTTTCAAAACTGCTCTCCACAAATATCAAACAAATGTAGGACACTTTCTAATCTCCCCACCATACCTACAGTAAACTGTAAGAAAAGTCTGTTCAATAATTGTCTTTTTGATCCTCTGCCAGTCCAGGTTTACATCTTATCACTCTCACCAAAATGCATTAACCGTAAATTTGTAAGGTCTGATCTAATTTGTTGCTAGATTATATTAATTGAGTACAGCATCTGCATTTCCTGGATGTGGTGTCCATCAAGGCTTTGTTCTTGGTCCGCTACTTCTCTATATGTACATGCAGCAAGAAACCGCTTCCAGAAATGCAGTGTTTTGCAGACGACACTCAAATCTATGTTTTTATTCCCAGTTTTGGAATATGTACGTCTGAAGGAAAAAGGAACAAAATGTTGTTTGTTCTGCATGAAGACACAAAGTGCCTTGCTCTAGAATATAACTTGTTAACCTCTCTGAGATGTTACAGATAACCTTATTAGTGCAATGTATATTCTACTGATATTTCTTGAATAGTCAAATAAATGAACTGAAATGTGTGTTTAGTACATACAATGTTTTATATAATACTTGTTGGCTCAATAAGGCACAATGAGATGCATTATTCTATAAGAAAATCCCAAATCAACCCTCTCATAATAAGGTGTTACACTTTATTTTAGTTAGTCTTCTCAGTTGACTCGTCCAGTCTTGTCTGTTGAAACAGATGTCTGCTAAAGTTTTGCAGAATAACTGTAACAGTGACAACCCAAAATAAAGTGTTACCGATAGAGTGCTGCAGAAATGAGTCTTAAAACCCGGAAATGAGTCAGAATCTTTGCACTTCTGGTGTCCTAGTCTCGAAGTCAAGTTTTTTTTTTTTAAATCAGTCTTTAGTTGGACGCCTGAAATAAGGTCTGTCGTTAACAACGCTTAAGTGATTTAAAAATGTTGTACTACGATTTAAAATACATAAGTAAATACCCCACAACGTTTACGTGTCTTAAAACTAAGCGGCTGCTAAGTGGCTTAATGAGACTACAGAGGTTGTCAGGGACATTATACGTCATAATGCCAAACACGGAAACTCATCAACTCACTAAACTGCCTTCACAGCCTCGCTGTGTTTATACTTGCGCTCTTGAAAACCACATCTTTTCCTAAACATAATTTCACAATCTTAACCTGGTTTAAAACTGCAACCATAGAGGAGCATCATAGTTTGACGCATAGGGTTACCCATAGCGTTAAAGAAATGACGAAGCGTCCCTATGTGATGAGTTGGAAATGAGAACGGCTTAGTGTTAAAATTGAAGTCATGTGGCCATTTCTAGTTTGTCTATATTCAAACTTTAGATTTTTAAATCTGGAGATTATATTAACGCTTCAAAAATCATAAAAGCTGTGTTCATTTGTGAATATTATCTCGCTGAACAAAAAGTTTATTTCGGCAATAACGTATTGGAATACGTCATCCCTGCAGCACTCTATTATTACAGGCATCAGGGTTAGTAAAGAGGGTAAATAAAGGTGACTGAGATGATTAATAATGATTAGATGATGTTATACATGCTCATAAAATCCACTGTACCTGTCAGTGTCCCTGTTGGAGGCAGACAGCAGACAAACAATGATCACCTTATTGTATTAATATACATTACATTACATTAGTATTACTGTCTGAGTACCTTTTTAAATCCTTCAGTTTAGTAGGTGACGTTTTGTCAGCATTCAAACAGTCAAACATGAGAGAGAATTGACATTTGATGCTGTATGCAAAGTCCCATTTAATGCTTTCGCAAATAAGTTTTTTTTTTTAAAACAAATATTTACTACTTTCATCTGTCTTCTGAACCCTGCAATGAACCCGGTCGTACTTCAGTTCAAAACATCATTGAAAATACTCCTATAGTATTTTCTGGCTCACTAAATTTGTCAAATGTGCAATATCAGAAAATATACTGATAGAAACATTATGTAAGTTATGTTCTTTTTAAAAGTCTGCTAATTACTGACACTACTGACCTGGTTGGTAAAACTGTCTTATTAATGAGGCAACCCTAAAAAAGGTTTATTAGGTGGAAGTCATTACATTCCTAAATGGTTCATAAATTAATAATTTTGATTATGAACTATCAACCAAGAACAGCTGGTTTAAAGGACTTCATTTATGTAAAACAAACTCAATAAACAGGTTCTATCACGGTCTAATAAAAGATGAATCATAGGTTGTTACTAGTGGCTGTACAGCTCCAGAACTCCAGAACTTGAGACCTAGAGACCTCCAGACTAACAAGCCTCCAGACTACAGACCTCTGGACCTACAATCTTCCAGACTTCCAGACCTGAAGACCTACAGACTACAAACCTACAGACTAAATACCTAGAGACCTATGGACCAACAGACTACTGACCAACAGACCTCCCGATTTATAGCCTTCCAGACTAAAGACCTCCGGACCTACAAACCGTCAGATTTACAGACCTGAAGACCTACAGACTTTCAGACCTCCAGACTACAGAACTACAGACTCATATACGTACCTACAGACCTTTATACTTACAGAACTCCAGACGTTCAGACTACAGAACTACAGACTCATATACCGTACCTACAGACCTTTATACTTACAGAACTCCAGACGTTCAGACTACAGAACTACAGACTCATATACCGTACCTACAGACCCAGACGTTTATAGAACTACAGACTCACAGAACCTTTATACTCTCAGACGTTCAGACTACAGACTTGTATACCTATAGACCTTTACACTTACAAAACTCCTGACTACAGACCTCCATATTAACAGATTTAAGACCTAAGGGTTGACAGACTACAAACCTACAGATTAAAATATTAACAGATGAACAGATTTAGAGACCTACATTACCAGAGAAAAGCATCAGTTAGTGAGTGAGATCTACTTATTTTAGTTATTTTCTCTGTACCTGTTGAGAGCAGCCAGCAGAGTAGTGATGGCTTCAGAATCCACCACATCCTGCAGGAGACAGATATCACAGCGAGACACAATCTGCAGACAGACAGACAGACAGACAGACAGACAGACAGACAGACAGACAGACAGACAGACAGACAAATGCATTGGACCACTGGTTTTTATTTTGAGTTAGTTAGATTTTTATTGGGAAAGTGTCTTTGTATGTAAGGCAGTAAAAATAAAAACAAATCTGATCCTAAAAAAGCTGAAATATACAATATTTATTTACCTTCTGTAAGCTGAAATATTGTCATCACAGCGGCAGAAAATATGTGTGAGTGTGTGTGTGTGTGTGTGTGTGTGTGTGTGTGTGTGTGTGTGTGTGTGTGTGTGTGTGTGTGTGTGTCCTACCCGTGTCACAGTGTGTAGCAATCTGTAGTCCGATGCTTTCGCAGAGTTAAATTTCTCCACATTGTAGGCACAGATCTTGAATTCTGAAGCTGTTTCTATATCGACCAACAGGGTGAAGAAGGAGACGAGGAGAAGAAGAGGAAGACGAGGAGAGAACGACCCCATGGTTGGACTGAGGAGAAAACAAAAGACACACAGTGACAGTGGTGAGGTTTATCTAGTACAGAGTAACACAATAAAGTTATTCAATTTAAGGCTTTTTTAGGGAGTATTTCCGGATCCGAAGTGTGGCTCTACGGACAAACAGATGGGGTCGTACACGGTGCAGATTGTAAAGCCCTGGAGGCAAAGTTGTGATTTTGGTCTGTATAAATACAAGTGACAGTGAGGAACTTTTAACTGGTTGTGTAACGGTCTTAGTTTAGTCCTGATCCTCTATAGACCTCCATCAGTAAACGAGACCACCAGAGAGAAGATCGTCTGTTTCCATATAGTTATTCTTAAAGCTATATAGAATTCTTAAAGTCAACCCCGGACAGACCCAGATCCAGCAGAGACCAGTCCACCGGTCCAGCAGAGACCAGACAGACCCAGATCCAGCAGAGACCAGTCCACCGTGGATCAGACCCAGATCCAGCAGAGACCAGTCCACCGTGGACAGACCCAGATCCAGCAGAGACCAGTCCACCGTGGACAGACCCAGATCCAGCAGAGACCAGTCCACCAGACCCAGATCCAGGACAGACCCAGATCCAGCAGAGACCAGTCCACCGTGGACAGACCCAGATCCAGGGCGTATTGCTGGGCCCTCTGGAGGGAAGGGAGGCATTGAAGAACCAGAACCAGGACTGAGCGGGGCAGACTGTCAGACCCTGCTGCAGTACAATTAGACGTTTTCCAAAGGGAGTCTGGTGGTTATCACTAGATATCAGATAAACTTTGAATCACTCAGAAACATCTTGTAGCACCTCAACATATTTTTAGAGCTGCAACGGTCAGGCAATTAGTATTCTTTAGATAATTGGTTGATTGTTAAAGTAATTTGTCAGAAAATGCTGTTTTCAGCCTCATGGAGATTTCTTGCTTTTTTTTCTCTGTTTTATATCATAATAAAGTGAATATTTGGGGGTTTTAGACAAAACAAGACATTTAAGACATCGGATTGGACTTTGAATGGACATGTTTTAATAATAATGATTAAATGATTAATATAGAAAAATAATCATTCATCAATGACATTTCTCTCCACATAAATGTCAGTTTATGAGGATTTGTTATGACAAAGTGAACACTGTCCTCTGGTCTGTCAGAAACACTACCACTTTTGTCCACAGGGACCGCCAAAATCAACACAAAATAAAACTTCTTTGTAGTAACTTTAAAAGGTTTGTGCTGGACGGGAGTTTGAGTACTTTAGCTACATTTTACTGATTTGAGAAATACACCAGTGTCCAAAAACCCCATTGGAACACCTTCATTATTTTAGATGTATGTATTTAGGTAGAAACACATATTTAACATATTTTGCCACGCTTTTTATCAGTATGTGACATGAATAAAAGGTCTAAAAAGTGCTGATAAGGGAGAACTTGTTCTGGTAGAAGCCCACTGTTTAATGTCCCTGTACTTTGTGTAATTTCTGTTATTGATGGCTGTAATGTTGTTTGACGTCTTCAGGTTTTGAACAGCTTTTTTTAATGACAGATTTAAAAACTTCCCTGTATTTACGACTGAATGTTTAAAGGAGTCACTCATAGGATATAGAACTAGAGAATGTAGAGAAACCTGTTTGTCATGTGAGCGATTTCTGATACCGCTGCCGGAGATTAAAATGGTTTTATTTGGCTCACACTGAACGATGTGCAGTGAATCTGTAAAAAAGATTAACATTTAAAGCAGTAGCAGAAGTATTCACATATTCTATGTTACTAAAAGTAGTAATACCACAGTGCAGCAATACTACTTGTATTTTGTGTAAAATTATGACATTAGCATAAAAAAAACGTTATTTAATCATGCAGAATACTACATTTTTGTATTATAAATATTATGTTTTCATCACTAAAATGTGTTAAAGTGTAGCTCTGTTTAATGACTTTATATCTATCTGTTGAATTTCCCTCTGTGATCAATAAAGTCTTATCTCAGCTGATTATACACCTTAGGCTATTTGTTGAATATATTTTATATTATTGAACCTTGTTTTTACTGATCACTTTTAGTCACAAGAGTTATTTTTTAACTTTGTCTGCTTTCTAAAAAAATGTTGACGGTTTGTTCTCATTTCACTTTTTGTAAATTTGACTTCCCGTTTTCTTTCTTCTCTATTTCATTAGTTTTTCTTGGCAAAGCATCTTCAAGCAAACACAAGTAAGACACAGAGACGCTCTTACAACATTAGTACTTATGTTTCTATTATTATGATTGTGTAAACACGAGGGAGACAACGGTGGAAATAAGACTCATAGGATTATGTCAACTGGTAAGAGGCCCCGGGGTCGACCCAGAACACGCTGGAGGGATTACACATCTCGTCTGGCCTGGGAACGCCTCGGGGTTCCCAGGAGGAGCTGGAAAGTGTTGCTGGGGAGAAGGAGGTCTGGAGGAGCCTCCTTAGCCTGCTGCCCCCGCCACCCGGCCCCGGATAAGGGGAAGGAAATGGATGGATGGATGGAGGATTATGTCAATAAACTCAAATAAACAAAATATGCAGATTGTTGATGCACTTATTATACGTCTAAATACTCAGTTGACCTGTTCTTTTTCCTGGTGTAGTCATTTGATCTGCAGCTATGTAAAGGCTCATCAAAATGAATAAACTGCATGTCGTCCTTTACACACTTTGGGATTCAAACAAGGACCCTTAAGGGATTGTAACGTGTCCCTTTCAGGACCCTGAAGTCCTCTACTGGAACACATTTCAATGCATATTCCCTCAGCCACTTTTTTGTGAAGTGAAACCAAACATATCAGAACACGGTGAGGAAAGCGCCTCACAAACAGGAAGTGTTGAGTGGCTTGAAAACTACCATCGACTGATTAAATGTAGAAAATAAAAAAGAGGCTCTCAACCATAGCAGAAAAAAGGCTGTGACTGTGGGTGAACTTTGACAGCGTTTCTCTCACGTGGTTTACTGGTTTGACTGGTTTGACTGGTTTGACTGGTCTGATGAAGGAGGAGTGTGAACATGCTCAGACCTGCAGGGGAGAGAGAGACCGTACGAGCTGAACAAACAATTTACTAAAAATAAATAGCATTTTTTTTCAAATCATATCAAATAAAAAAGATTATTATATCAAATGTTGTTACAAAACCACCAAGTCACAAAGTCTAAAACCCCCAAATATTCACTTTATTATGTTATAAAACAGAGAAAAAAGCAGGAAATCTCCATATATGAGAAGCTGAAAACAGCATTTTCTGACAAATTACTTTAACAATCAACCAATTATAAAAATAAATAGCATTTTTTTTCTTCTGTTGATCAACTAAACGATTGTGCAACTAATCGTTGCAGCTCTACAAAAATCTGATCTGGGTCTGTCCACGGTGGACTGGTCTCTGCTGGATCTGGGTCTGTCCACGGTGGACTGGTCTCTGCTGGATCTGGGTCTGTCCACGGTGGACTGGTCTCCGCTGGATCTGGGTCTGTCCACGGTGGACTGGTCTCCGCTGGATCTGGGTCTGTCCACGGTGGACTGGTCTCTGCTGGATCTGGGTCTGTCCACGGTGGACTGGTCTCTGCTGGATCTGGGTCTGTCCACGGTGGACTGGTCTCTGCTGGAGTCTGGTCTGAAGGAGTTTCTGGTGAACCTTCATGATTTCATCTGGTTTCTCCAGAATCCGACCCGGTGGCTCCGATGACGAGCTTTAAGAATAACTTTATAGAAACAGACGATCTTCTCTCTGATGGTCTGGTTACTGATGGAGGTCTATAGAGGATCAGGACTACACTGAGACTGATTCAGGACCAGATAAACCAGGTTGGTTAACAGGCACTCAGACCCTCTGTTGTTTCATCAGTCCAGCAGTGAGTCAGTGGTGTCTGCTTCAGGCCTCTCAGCCCTGGAGGTGGACGGACCAGTCGAGTGGCTTCTGCTCAAACACGCCCGCAAGTCTCTCTCTCACTCACTCACTCTCTCTCTCGCTCACTCGTTTACTACGTCGCCTACCATCAACTACAAGAGAGAGGCTTTATTTGACAGGAAGTCTGCATGAGCTGTGAACACATTTTTACAGATATAGCTGCCCAGTAGTAATAAGAATAATAATATAAATTTGTCAAATTCAACTTGAAAGTCATGTTGGAGGTTGTGAAACTGTTTTATTACACTTTTTAGATCATAAAATGTGACCTTTGTATATGTGTTACCAGTAAATTTTACAATAACTGCACATAGTGTCCAAACAGCGAATGACAGAAACGGCTTTAAACGTTGGCGACTGTCTCTGGCTATGAAGGAAGAAGGTTTTTTTTTTTTTTTAGGTTAAAGATCTGACCTGTGAGTAGCTTTGTCATTTGACCTCACAAATACAGCTGCACTATTCAGAGGAGGTATATGTGTTCTTTACGTCATCAAAACATGAGGAGAATCTGGATCAAATCAATGACACACTGTTCTTCCCATTTCTAGCATCAGTGATTTTTAATATTGCACTTCCATTGGGTTGTCGGACTAAACTAGAATTACCACCTGGTCACTTCATCCTGTTAGTCGTTTGCGTAAAAGGAACATAATGAACCATATGAATTATTGAGCTATGGCCAAAAACATGCTTTGTGAGGTCACAGTTACCTTTCACCTCCAAAACCTGGTGGACGTGTGAGTGAAATCTGAAAAAAAAAAATCCCTTCCAGATGTTCCTGAGATTTCACGTTCATGGGAACGGACGACCAGCGCAGAGGCCAAGAATCACCTGAGAGGATATGTTTGTACTTTTAAACGTAGCTTTCCATTTTAAATCACTTATCTCATAATACCGATCACAAGATATAAAAATCAGATGAATTTGTCTAACTCTATTGTGAGTGGGAGGACTTTAATCTTGAAAACAGAAACAGCAACAAAAACAACAACAGAGACCATCTCTGATTAATCTTTCCTTCAAAGTGCTGCTCGCTTTAAAAAACACTTGTTGACGTGTAGCTCACATGTACTTTAGAGCAGGAGTATAATGAGGCTGCCCAGAATGCATTTCTTTTTCATTCTAACATTAAAGTCCGGCTAAAGTAAAATATGTTCATGGCTCCACGATGGACTGGAGCCATACAACAACGCCTCCAATAACACTATAAAACTATTAAACACTAACTTAACAAAACCTGCAGTCTGCTAGGTAGCAGTGGTGTACTAGCCATCTCACATAACGGCCAGTGGAATGTCAAAACGACTGACTGAATATGTGAAGAAGACGTAGTCATGGTGACGTCACACATTGGTTTGTGGACTGATGTTATGAAGCCTAGAGTTATGCAATATGATTCAATCCATCTTGGATTACAGGCGTCGCCATCTCAGCTTTTTTTGTAACCAGTGATCGGAAGTGACCATATATGGACTGAGGAGGCGTGACGTAGAGACGCCGTATACGTCTCTGGTGTCGACCTGTCAATCAGTGTGTAGCCCCGCCCTAAAGCATCCCCTGCTTTATGGTCTGTTTGACTCTAAATGGAGCATCATTTACTAAATGAACATCATGCTGTATTGAAGAAGACTTGAAACTAGAGATTGAGACCATAAACTCATGTTTACAATGTTTACTGAGGGAATAAATCAAGAGAGAAGTAGAGTCATTTTCTCATAGACTTCTATACAACCAGAGGAGTCGCCCCCTGGTGGACAGGAGAGAGAATGCAGCTCTAAGACGAAGATGAAGCTTTGACTTCACTTTTTAGTAAGAGAGTTGATGCGCAATTCTCACTATTCTGACATTTTATGGACCAAACGGTTAATCATTTAACAGCAGAGGCAATCTGTAGATTAATGCATAATGGAATCGATTGTCAGTTGCAACTCTACATAACTTTATTTTTTATAATAGTTTGAAAAAATACCAGACATGTCAGGCTGGCGTGTACAAAATAACATACAAGACATCTAGAAATAGTGACGTTTTGGAACCAGCTGATGAAGAATGTATAAGATAAGATAAGATAAGATAATCCTTTATTAGTCCCACAGCGGGGTGAATATCTAAATGTAAATGAAAGAAGAGTTTACAGGAGAATAAAGCTGTGGATCCAACACTACAAGCACTCACACACTAAGACAGAACATAGGAGGTGTACAGCACAAACACACACACCTTAATGTGGGTCACACACTGACACACACACCCTCAGCTTCAAACCAGACCTTTCAGACTAGTAACCAGTCCCTCACACACTTCCAACACACACAGAGCAGACCCAGCTGATCTTACTGGTCCAGTCCCAGTAAAAGAGTGCTGGTGCTGCTGGTTTTCTTACCTGTCCAGGTGAGCAGAGGGTCGACCGTGTGTCTCTGCTGCTGAAAACTTTTCCTGCTGCTTCTGCTTCAGGGTGGAGGCTCTTCACCCTGCTGCTGTCACTGACACCTGACTGGGTTTGCCAGGTTGGCCACACCCTCCAGTGCTGCTGCATTCAGGGCCCCGTGGGAAAAACGGGATGTTTACACTTCATAGCACAGGTCACAGTGGCTTTTATTTCACGATTTGGAATTTCTTGTTTTACTGAAATTGTGAAGAATAGCAAGTAGGAAGCAGGATTCATTGCAAAAGAAAATCATATCACTTAATGCTGCTATCAGGATGACACCTGATTGCTCAAAAATGTTCCCACATCCAATGAACTCAGAAAAAAAAAAAGTTCTATTTGGTCAAATTAGCTGATTGCAGATTAAGAAATGAACAACCAAAATGCCACTAAGCCTATTTGTATTATGACCAAATTCATTTAAATATTTCTGATAAAGTTAGGGTTGTATTTTACAGTAAATTGCTTGATTTCTTAATTAACTGTATGAAGATTTAAATAAGATAAAAAAATAACAAAAAGATTGTTAAAGTTACAATCTCAAATTTCTCAGTTATTTTCTTTTCGGCGCACCAAATTTGCCGGGAATGTTGGCCACAGTTTTCTGCCGATGCTGGGCCTTTTATCAGTGGGCCGAACGCTCACTCACAGTTGTGTTACCTTAATTCGTCCATATATGTGACTTATATCTTATCTTAAGGAACTTATAGTTCCATATTACCCAACTAGAGAGCTGCGCTCAATCAATGCAGGGTTACTTGTGGTTCCTAGAGTATATAAAAGTAGGATGGGAGCCAGAGCCTTCAGTTATCAGGCTCCTCTTCTGTGGAACCAGGTTCCAGTTTCAGTCCGGGGGGCAGACACACTCACCACTTTCAAGAGCAGGCTTAAGACCTTCCTTTTTGATAGCGCTTATAGTTAGGGCTGGTTCAGGTTCGCCTTGGTCCAGCCCCTAGATATGCTGCTATAGGCCTAGACAGCCGGGGACTACCTAGGATACGCTGAGCTCCTCTCTCCTCTTCTCTCCCTCCTTCTTTATGTATTAATCTCCTATTTATGCACATTACTGATTTTGCTTCTTCCCCGGAGTTCTTGTGCTTTCTCGCCTCGCAGGTTCCCAGGAATCGGGGTTATATTTGGACTGTCATCGTGCCACCTACTGAGGCCCTGCTGACACCCACTACTACTACCACTATCATTATTAGTCACATTACTATTATTATTGCCTGTACTATTACGCTTATTGACTTGCTTGTACCCTGGAGTCTTTGTGCTTTCTCGCTTCGCAGGCTTCTATAAATCGTGGCTGTACCTGGACCGTGGATGTGCATCCTGCTACGGCCCTGCTGACACCGACTGCTACCACCATTATTATTATTACTAGTCACATTACTATTACTATTACCTGTACCATTAAGCATTTTAGCTTTAGTCCCACCCTGAAGCCCTTTTGCTTTCTCGTTCTGCAGGTTTCCATGAATCGTTGTGGTACCTGGACCGTAGTCGTGCCTCCTGCTGTGAGCCGACTGACACCCACTGCTACTTCCATTATTATTATTAGTCACATTACTATCCCTATTTTCATGGCTATAATTCTACTGTAATAGTTGCTGCTGTTATTATAAGTAGTCTTATTATATGAATCATTTATGTCATATACATTGAATGTGTTGTATCTAAGAACTGTTATGCTGCTCATTCTGTTCACATGACATCTATTGCATTCTGTCCATCCTGGGAGAAGGATCCCTCCTCTGTCGTTCTCCCAGAGGTTTCTTCCTTTTTCCTCCCTGTTAAAGGGGTTTTTAGGGGAGTTTTTCCTGTGCCGATGTGAGGGAAGGACAGAGGATGTCGATGTCTCATGTGCACAGATTGTAAAGCCCTCTGAGGCAAATTTGTAATTTGTGATTCTGGGCTATACAAAATAAACTGAATTGAATTGAATTGAATTAACAGACATTTATTTACTGAAGATCAACGATATTATTACTCAAGTTAACACCGTCCGCCCCCTGTTCATGCCAGCTTACAGAAACCTTTACAGATTGTAAACAATGATGGGGTACGTAAGTGTTCACACACAGTTTTTGCAACAGAAGAACGGCGGAGAGCAACAGCTTGTCGAGCCATGTCGGAACTTTAACCACCGAAGATGGAGAACGCAACCTAAACAAAGTGACTTTCCAGATCTGTGTGCTGGCAGTGAGTTGGTAGGAAACATGTCCAGATAAAAACATGTATTTGGTGGGTAAACTAGAGTTTAACGTTTCACCAGTGCGGAGATGTACGTGAACTCACAAACCAACAGACAACGGACAAACAGACAGACAGACAGACAGACAGACAGACAGACAGACAGACAGACAGACAGACAGACAGACAAATTGTTTCCTGAACTTTGCATTAGCTTCACCTCTCCTTACCTATTATAATTGCTTTGTTATCATTATTGCTGTTATTCATTGGTTCAGGTTTATAGTTAGGACTGGTTCAGGTTTATAGTTAGGACTGGTTCAGGTTTATAGTTAGTACTCGTGCCTCCTTCCATGGACCTGCTGACACCCACTGCCTTCATTATTATTATGAGTCACATTATTATTACTATAACCGATACGATTAATTAAATGAATCATTTATGTCATATGCATTGAATATTTTGTAACTCAGTGTTATGTTGTTCATTCTGTACACATCTATTGCATTTCTGTCCATCCTGGGAGAAGGATCCCTCCTCTGTCGCTCTCCTGAAGGTTTCGTTCTTTTTTTCTCCTTGTTAAAGGAGTTTTTCTTGTGAACATGTGAAGAAAATCCTAATAAAATTGAATTGTTTAATATATCATTATTTTTGTTATTAATATTATAGTTATTAATATTTGTATTACTACTATTTTATAATGACTATTATTCTCATTATTACTATTATTAATAACTTTTTGAATAATAATAATAATAATAACTAGTATTTCGTATACGATTATCTATATAGTTATAATTATTATTATTATTTTAACCTTTTACCTATTATAATTGCTTTGTTATCATTATTGCTGTTATTCATTGTGTATGAACCAATCAAACCAAACATCCAAGGTCAGTCTGTTTTCATTAGATCTTATGATGTAATCCCTATAGGCAAATTATTGTTCCCTGAACTTTGCATTAGCTTCACCTCTTCAGTCATCAACTGACAGAGAGGATCGGGGAAGAGATGAGGATGGACAAACTTCTTCTGAGCATCGTTGTTGTATCAGGCAAGACTTTTACAAAAAGGAGATCCAAGAGGAACAAAGGGTAAACATTTAACTATTATGTACAACATGTAAATAAAAATGCAGAAGTATATACATGAACACAAAAACACAAAAAACAATGACACAAAAAACAATGACAATGAAATGTAGATACAAGTGCAATGATGCAATCTGCAAGCTGCTAGAATAAATATGTGAAGGTTGTGACAGGATATTTTAACATGAGGAAGGTTAGATGTATGTATATAATTTAGAATTAAGAAAGACCCAGGACTTGAATTTAAAGTTACCTTTCTAGATAATACTATCACTGGCAGGATGGAAAACTAAATATAAACAGTAAATATATATAAACTGATGAAACTGATGTTTCTGTAGTAGACCTGAGCTGACTAGATACTGTAGTACTTGTACATGTACTTGTATCTGTGTTAGGCGTGTGTGCGTGTGATTGGGCAATAATAGTTAGAGAAACCTATTCAAATGAACATTTAAATTTCTCCATTTTCTAGTTTCACTCCTGTGTCTTTGAATTTGCCTCTGGCCAATTTGCATGAAGTCAAATGACAATGAATTACTCTACAGGTTGTGTTTTTAAACTCTTATCAAAACACGATCAAGATGCACTACAGTTATGTTATTACTAATGCAAAGTGAATACAAATTTGATTTCATGTTCATAACATCCAGACATGGCTGGGCACAGACCTACACAAACCTTTCTATTTTTTAGTCAAGCTAGTTCTGATGGATAAAAAAATGGATGTAGTTAAGAAGAAGATGGTTTCTTAATCCAACACTAAGAGCTACAACGTTTTAGTTTTCATAAATATTTAGTTTGACCCCCCAATCCCAGACCCGATCGATTAGCAACCAGCGGTGCTCAGATGTGCTGCTCTCCCAACCCAGAAAACCTTATCATCGAATGGAGTCCTTGTCAACCCTCAAGGGCGTTCTCATGGCTCCTCATGGCTCCTCATGTCTCGTTCTCATGGATCGTTCTCATGGATCGTTCTCATGGCTCGTTCTCGTAGCTCGTTCTCACAGCGGTGTCCTCTCCACCACACGATGACATCCACCAAGTCCTGGACGAGCTGTCGACGGGCCCAAGACCTCAAACTTTAACAACGCCAGCCTGAGGACAGTCCTGCCGAGATATGCTCATCAACAGACCAATGGGTCTGGTTCAGGTTTATAGTTAGTGCTGGTTCAGGTTTATAGTTAGGACTGGTTCAGGTTTATAGTTAGTGCTGGTTCAGGTTTATAGTTAGGACTGGTTCAGGTTTATAGTTAGTGCTGGTTCAGGTTTATAGTTAGGACTGGTTCAGGTTTATAGTTAGGACTGGTTCAGGTTTATAGTTAGGACTGGTTCAGGTTTATAGTTAGGACTGGTTCAGGTTTATATTTAGGGCTGGTTCAGGTTTATAGTTAGGACTGGTTCAGGTTTATAGTTAGGACTGGTTCAGGTTTATAGTTAGGACTGGTTCAGGTTTATAGTTAGGACTGGTTCAGGTTTATGGTTAGTACTTGTGCCTCCTTCCATGGACCTGCTGACACCCACTGCCTTCATTATTATTATGAGTCACATTATTATTACTATAACCGATACGATTAATTAAATGAATCATTTATGTCATATGCATTGAATATTTTGTAACTCAGTGTTATGTTGTTCATTCTGTACACATCTATTGCATTTCTGTCCATCCTGGGAGAAGGATCCCTCCTCTGTCGCTCTCCTGAAGGTTTCGTTCTTTTTTTTCTCTTTGTTTAAGGGTTTTTGGGGGAAGAAAATCCTAATAAAATTGAATTGTTTAATATATCATTATTTTTGTTATTAATATTATAGTTATTAATATTTGTATTACTACTATTTTATCATTACTATTATTCTCATTATTACTATTATTAATATAATAACTTTTTGAATAATAATAATAATAATAATAATAACTAGTATGTCTTCTATTATCTATATAGTTATAATTATTAGTATTATTTTAACTTTCATCATTATAATTGCTATATTATCATTATTACTGTTATTCATTGTGTATGAACCAATCAAACCAAACATCCAAGGTCAGTCTGATTTCATTAGATCTTATGATGTAATCCCGATAGGCAAATTATTGTTTCCTGAACTTTGCATTAGCTTCACCTCTTCAGTCATCAACTGACAGAGAGGATCGGGGAAGAGATGAGGATGGACAAACTTCTTCTGAGCATCGTTGTTGTGTCAGGCAAGACTTTTATATGTTTTTATTATTTTCCTATCTTTAACATTATAATATTGTTTAATTATTTCTCATTTGAATTTGACATTTCCCTTACTTTTCCTTTTTTTGTGTCTTTTTTAACTTAACATAAAATGATAATTTGCATTAGTGAGTTAAGTTATTATTATTAAATGTGATCAATATGCTGTTTGTCAATCCAGGGCTGTGTGCCGTCTCATCACCTGCTGAACGTGGCTACCATTTCGTTTATGACCTGAAGAACATGACTGAAGCACAGCGTCACTGCAGAGAGAAATACATCGACCTGGCCACTATACACGACATGGAGGACGTGATGACTCTGAACAGAATCGCTGATTTAAGCAAAATGGTCTACTCAGAATACAGCCATGTGAGTTTTATTATGTCAGTGACAGGTGGTTTGAAGGTTTTACATTCACACAGTGATGGAAAGTAAACAGATGACCTGTACTTCAATCAATTACTTGTACTTTACTTGAATATTTAAATAGATGATATTTCATACCACATTTCAGATGGACATTTATTTGACAGTTACTTTCCAGATTAAGATTTTTACAAACAAAACATGATTTAATTCAACATAGTTTCATTCTCTTGATATTTAAAGCATTGATATCTCATAAAACAAATATCATGAATGTAAAGATACAGTTGAGTAATGTTGCCATTGTTTGCACTGTTAGCGCTGATAGCACCGTTAGCTTTTAGCCGTCTGCTCAGTTGCTAAGTTACGAGATGCTTTGTCCATTATGAACAGCAGGAGTGATTACAGAAAGTAAAACCTGTTTCAATGTTCATATAACCACCTGAATATTGTTTTAAGACAGACTTGAAAAATTGTGAACCTGTCCTTGAAAGGTTTTGCTAATCAGCCTGCAAATCAGACGACAGTATGGAGACTAAAAATATCTATAAGTCTATTTCTCTCTATCACTATGAAATATTGCTTTCAGCGAGCCTGGATAGGACTGTACGATGACGTGGACAGCTGGAGGTGGTCACTGTCAAACACAAGTTTCTACAAACCCGGGAGAAGGAGTTCAGACGATGGGGGTCTGGAGAACCGAACAACTACAACAGTAAAGAACGCTGCACAAAGATGAGCTCAGGTGGGGAATGGAACGACGACAGTTGTGAGAATCGCTTTAAGTCGGTCTGCTTCGATGTCAGAGGTGAGAATATTAAAGCTCCTACGAGAAACTTTCTTTTTGTGTTGACTTAAGCGGTCCTCACTTTATAGAAACAGACAATCTCCTCTCTGATGGTCTCGTATACTAATGTAGGTCTTATAGTGCCTTCATGTCACTGTGGGAGCAGGCTCATGAAGACGGTTTGTATAATGTCTGTTGGAGGTAAAATAGCTATGATATGCCTTCATGAATGTGGGACTCAATGAACGTCTGCATGTTCATATTCACACAGCTCAGTGTTGACTTCACCTTCATGCTGAGATTCATTCAGCAAGAATAAAACTGTTATGCATCTATGTTGTCTGTTATGGTGCCTCTACACAACGCTTCCTGTGGTCTATTTTCAGGGCTGAATGTGACATTTGTCCTCATTAACAACCTGGTGACGTGGACTGAAGCCCAAAGCTACTGCAGAGAACACCACACCGACCTGGCCAGTGTGAGAAACATGGCCGAGAACCAAAAAGTACAGAATCTGGTTCCCTCAGGATACGTTGGATCGGCCTTTCCAGAGATGAATGGAAGTGGTCTGACGGAAGTGACTCCTCATTTAGGAACTGGAATCCTCTAGAGCCCAATGGTCAAGCGGATAATTGTGTGGGAGCAGATTTTAGTGCCAACGGACAATGGGAGGACTGGAACTGTAACGTAAAGAGAGCGTTCATTTGTTACAGTGGTAAGCTATCATCCACTGAGTCTTTAAATGTGGATTTAGGTTTGCTTCATGTGCAGATACATTAAAATATACCCCAAAACATCAATCATGGGGCAATTGATGCAACTATGCTAACTAACGCTAAGACCATGCTAAGCTAAACTAAGTTATGGTTTTCTTGCACAAGCCAAATTTAAAGATTGAGCTGATGGAAAATTCAAAACCATACTTTTCTCTTTTAGCATTCAAAGTGTTACAAATGTTAATGAAGACGATAATTATCAGCCAGAAATGTTGTGACTGATGAAGTTTGTTTGTTTTTTAAGAGCCTGTCTCAAAGCAAGTGATAAAAGTGAGGTTGGAGAAAAAAAGCTCCTCTCTGGATCTGAATGACCCTGTGGTGATGGAGGACATCTTGAAGAAGGTACATCTTTCTAACCTTAAAACCAGAACAACCAGGTGATATATGTGATTCAGTGGACTACTGAGAACAATGTGAATGTGCTATGTGCAGTGCTAACATGTAAACGTCATTATTGAAGGTAGATGCAAACAACAAAGCTGTTATAGTGGAAACCAGAGTTCTTCTAAACCAGAGCTTCCACATGAGGACAGTGTGAGAAAGGATTCAGGATGTAAATGAACAACAGCGTTTAGTGAAGAGCTTTTCTCTGTCAGCGACATTCAGGGAACTAAATGTTTTTGTATCTCAGCTCAAACAGAGGCTGAAGGACCAGGGGCTGAATGACGACATCAAACTGAGCTGGAAGAAGCAGTCGGATGAAGAAGTCTTCCACAAGGAAGAGAAGAAGACACAGAAGAAGGTGATGTGTCCAAAAAAGATGAGCTTTAATGTTGTTTCAATCCGCTCTGGTCAGAGGGTTCCTTAATCCTCCTCCTTTTTCTTCTTCCTCTTCCTCTCCATCAATGGTAGAAAGTACCAAAGTACTTAAGTAAAGACCCTGTGCTGTGAAGTAACGTATTTCCATTTCATGGTACTTTAGACTTCTACTCCACTGCATTGATCTGTCAGCTATAGTTTCTACACTCTTAGAAATAAGGGTTCCAAACAGGTTCTTCATTAAGAGCTGAGGCTCTCCCCAGAACCATTTGCCTCTGAAGAACCTGTTCCTTCTTAAAGGATTTTTGAAAGCCCAGTTGTTAAAAAGTAAAGCCCAACCCACCCCCTGCCCACCACCTCAGCCCTGGTTCTTTCTGAACCTCATGAAGAACCCATAGTGAGTTCTATGCACAACCATAGGGATACAAAAGGGTTCTTCACAGGAACCGGGGGTGTGATCTTGTTTGCACCCTTAGAATCTTCTCCAAAGAACCTCCAGAGAAGGTTTTGTGTGAAACCGTTACACCATATGAGGGTTCTCTGTGGAACCTTTAGTTGGAAACTTTCACATATGGTTCTGGGTAATGCTCTTTATGCTTTGGTCTAGGTAGAACCCTCTGGAAGGGTTCTAGGTTCTAGTTAACACATTTCTTTCCAAGATTGTAGTAACTTGGTCCATTAAGATTTTAAATATAAAATGTGTGATGTGCTTATAAAATATGATGCATTGTTTCATAAAATCTAAACCTGCTACAACGTTAAAATGCTTCTTACATGTTAATCAGTGATAAAGATCCAATAACCTGCTGTTTATCACATTATAACTCTCTATAAAAGTCTACTTTGCATAATGAGTACTTTTAATTTTGTTTATGAAGAACATTTTTTTATGAATTTTACATCTGTAATTCTGAATGCAGGACTTTTATTTGTAATGTTGTTTTTTCATTGTGATAATACTTCTTTTGCTTAAATAAAACATTTAATCAGCTTATTGTTTCTCCACAGTTCTTGATGAACTTCAGGTCAAAACAGAGTCTAAAGACTCTAACAGACATAAAGTGTCGGGTCAACAACAAGCCTCAAGAAGAGCTTCAATGCAGCTTTACTGTTTTTATTTCCCTGGAAACATTATTATGTTCTCAAACAGCATGCTGAGTGAAGTCTTTATTACTAAACTGACTTTCCATCTCAACTGAAATGAACTGAGCAACATTTCTCTGTTCTCTGCTTGTTGTTGCTCTGTTCATCAAGAACAAGACTGCAGAAGTTTGTTTCTAGAGTAAAAGGAGGTCTACCAAAGAGTAAAGTACATCCTAACAAAGCTGCAAACATGACTGAAGAGTCTTTATCAATTTCCACCCTAAATATGTTCAAGTATATAAAATACATTAACTGTAGAATTAAGATAATACTATCACTGGCAGGATGGAAAACTAAATATAAACAGTAAATATATATAAACTGATGAAACTCTTTCTGTAGTAGACCTGAGCTGACTAGATACTGTAGTACTTTACATGTACTTGTATCTGTGTTAGGTGTGTGTGCGTGTGATTGGGCAATAAGGAAACCTATTCAAATGAACATTTAAATTTCTCCATTTTCTATTTTCACTCCTGTGTCTTTGAATTTGCCTCTGGCCAATTTGCATGAAGCCCTCTCTATTTTTTCCAATCCAGCTAGTCCTTCTTTTATCTGCCATGTGTGAAGTTTTCAAATCTGAAATCTGAATCTACAGTGCACAAATGTTTCTACTACTGATAACATTTACTGTTAATAATATAGTGCCTTGGATAACAGGCCTATAATATTATTCAGGGTATTATCCGGCCCCGAACTCCGTGTCAGACCAAGAACCTGCTGCCGTGGATCAAGACCCGGAGAGCACGGGAAACCGTGAACCGCTTTCCAGTTCACTTTGCAACAGCAGTGTGTGAAATTGAGAGACTTTGCCAGTCCATTTGGTGGACATCCGAGGACAACTGAGAACCACCGTTCCTTCACTCCATCAACCGGCGAGTCTTTGCTTCACAACGGAATCAACAACCTGCTGGAGAGTCGTGAATCGACAGCAGAATCAACCGGCTGAACCCAGTGTTGCCTGTTTTATTTGAAACTAATTAATTCCATCATTTGTATTCTTGTTTAATTCTAAATCTTGTTATCAATTTATTTAATGGTATTAGAAATAAATGACCCATTTATCGCCAAGTCATTGTCTGTCATATTATTTCAAATTGGGAACTATAGATCAATGAACTCGGTACTTACACCTGAGATATTGACTGAATAATTTGCTGCCAGACTATTTAATTCTTTTTTGTTATTTTCCTCCGTAAGGAGGTGGTGCCCCAAAGTTTTACGAGTGCAATATTTCATTTTTAAGGTAGTATAAACATACGCTACAGTTAGCATATTCAATCCTTAATATTTCTGTGTGTTTTGAGCAAGTGGTGTCAGGGGGCTTTGGAACTGCCAGTCGGCAGTGCCGAAAGCTGAGTTCATCTCAGGCTACGCATCCTTGCTCTCCCTTTCTTGCTCTAACTGAGACCTGGATCACACCAGAAAACACTTCCACACCCGCAGCTCCTTCAGATGTGAACTCTTTCTCTCACACTCCCAGAGCTGCGAGGCGAGGTGGTAGAACTGGTCTGCTAATTTCCCCAAAATGGAAATACTTCAGTTCTCCCAGTTCTCATCTTTCGAATTTCATTCTGTTACTGTCACTTATCCAGTCAAGCTCACCATTGCTGTTGTGTATCGCCCACCAGGCCCCCTTGGTGAGTTCCTGGAGGAGCTTGACACACTAGTCTCATCCTGCTCGGCGACTTCAACATCCAGAGTGATAAGTTAGAACCTCTGCTTTCCTTCCTCTCCTCCTTTGACCTTTACCACTCCTCTTCTCCTCCTACCCACAAAGCCGGCAACCAGCTGGATCTTATCTTCACTAGACACTGTTCTACTGCTAACCTCTCTGTCACTCCCCTCCAGCTCTCTGACCACTACTTCATGTCCTACTCCCTCTCCCTCTCCTCTCCCCCCTTACTTCCTCCATCTACTAAAAGGCAAACTCCCGGAGGACCTTCTTAACTTCCTATCTCTTCTTTACACTTTTTCCTCCCTCTATCTACTGCTAAAGCGGCTTTCTTCCGCTCTAAAATCCTAACCTCTGCTTCCAACCCTAAAAAACTCTTCGAAACCCCCACCCCCTCCTCCTACTTCCTCCCTTCTCCCTGATGATTTCGCCAACTTCTTTGACAAGAAGGTAAACGATATCAGATCCTCCTTCTCTCAGCCCCCTCCCTGTCCACGCTCTCCCTCTCTATCCTCTCCAGCTCTTCCCCCTCAGCTCTTCCTCCCCTCTCCACACCCCATCTTACCCTATCTTGCTCCCCTCTCCCCTAACGAGGTCCTCGACCTTGTTACATCTAACCGCCCCACCACGTGCTCCCTTGACCCGATCCCCTCCCCTCTTCTTCAGTCTATTGCCACTGAACTCCTTCCTTTCCTCACCCACCTCATCAACACATCTCTCGTCTCAGTATGCTTTCCCTCGGCTTCCAAGACTGCCAGAGTCACCCCCTTCTGAAGAAACCATCACTTGACCCCTCTGATGTCAAGAACTTCAGACCGGTTTCTCTTCTACCCTTTCTATCCAAAACACTTGAACGCGCTGTCTTTAACCAACTGTCTTCCTACCTCCACCAGAACAACCTCTTGGACCCCCAACCAGTCCGGGTTCAAGGTGGGTCACTCGTCAGAGACGGCCCTCCTTGCGGTGACAGAGTCGCTTCACGCCGCGAGATCGAACTCTCTCTCCTCTATTCTGATTCTCCTGGACCGGTCAGCGGCGTTTGACACGGTGAACCACCAGATCCTCCTCTCCACCCTCGAGGGGATGGGCCGCAGAGTCAGAATCCTTGAAGGCTGAGGCAAGGCGGAGAGGCAGAACCCCTCTGGAGGGGGCGAACAGGAGGACAACCAAGGCGGAGAGGCAGAACCCCTCTGGAGGGGGCGAACAGGAGGACAACCAAGGCGGAGAGGCAGAACCCCTCTGGAGGGGGCGAACTGGAGGACGACCAGGCCGACAGGGCCTCTCTGGGGGTCGGCCACGAAGACGACCAGGCCAACGGAGCCTACCTGGGGGTCGGCCATGAAGACGACCAGGCCGAAGGGGCCTCCCTTGGGGTCGGCCATGGGGACGACCAGGCCTCTCTGGAGGTCGGGCGAGGGTCTGTCGAGGCGGGCGGATCCCCTCTGGAGGTCGGGCGAGGGTCTCTCGAGGTGGGCGGATCCTCTCTGGAGGTCGGGCGAGGGTCTCTCGAGGCAGGCGGATCCTCTCTGGAGGTCAGGCGAGGGTCTCTCGAGGCGGGCGGCTCCTCTCTGGAGGTCGGGCGAGAGGCTCTGGAGACTGGGGCTCTGGAGACTGGGGCTCTCGAGGCAAGGGCTCTCGAGGCAAGGGCTCTCGAGATTGGGGATCTGGCGGCAAGGTCTCTCGGACCTGGGCCTCTGGCGGCAAGGCGGGTACAGGAGCAGGGGGACGCTGCGACCCAGCGGGAACAGGAGCAGGGGGACGCTGTGACCCAGCGGAAGCAGGTGGACGCTGCAGCCCAGCCGGGACTGGAGTCGGCCGGAGCACCGACGGGACGGGCGGTGCAGGAGTCGGCCGTGGCGCAGACGGGACGGGCGGTGCAGGAGTCGGCCGTGGCGGCGATGGGACGGGCGGTGAAGGAGTCGGACAGAGCGCCGATGGGTCAGGAGGTGCAGGAGTCGGTCGGAGCGCCGACGGGTCAGGAGGTGCAGGTGTCGGCCAGAGCAGCGACGAGTCAAGAGTCGCAGGAGTAGGCAGGGGCGCCGATGGGTCAGGAGTCGGCAGGAACGCCGATGGAACAGGAAACGGCGGGGCGCCGATGAGTCAGGAGCCGGCAGGAACGCCGACGGAAATGTCTTCTGACCTTAAGAGTAATAAGTGTCCTTTACCCGCGTACATGTTGAGAATTATTGATGTAAAACTGCTCTGAAAATGCCTACTGGTCCCATGAAGTCAGCCGGTTTGGTAGTTTAGTCTAAAGATGTTAAAAAGTGTGGTTGGTGCAGTAATCACTCTCAGACACAAGGTGGCAGCATCACTATTCAAACCCAACCAGCAGAGAGAAGCTGCTTTAGATTCAAACAAAACACAGTCCCTGTGTAGTATTATTTACACGCTGCCTTCCCATAATGCAATGCACGACAAAAGCAGAGGACCAAAATTTTAAATAAAAATGTACGGAGTTCACATCTCATAAACCACAAAATTCCTATGAACTCCTTCTTTTATCTGCCATGTGTGAAGTTTTCAAATCTGAAATCTGAATCTACAGTGCACAAATGTTTCTACTACTGATAACATTTACTGTTAATAATATAGTGCCGTGGATAACAGGCCTATAATATTATTCAGGGTATTATCTGGCCCCGAACTCCGTGTCAGACCAAGAACCTGCTGCCGTGCATCAAGACCCGGAGAGCATGGGAAACCGTGAACCGCTTCCAGTTCACTTTGCAACAGCAGTGTGTGAAATTGAGAGACTTTGCCAGTCCATTTGGTGGACATCCGAGGACAACTGAGAACCACCGTTTCTTCACTCCATCAACCGGCGAGTCTTTGCTTCACAACGGAATCAACAACCTGCTGGAGAGTCGTGAATCGACAGCAGAATCAACCGGCTGAACCCAGTGTTGCCTGTTTTATTTGAAACTAATTAATTCCATCATTTGTATTCTTGTTTAATTCTAAATCTTGTTATCAATTTATTTAATGGTATTAGAAATAAATGACCCATTTATCGCCAAGTCATTGTCTGTCATATTATTTCATAGTGGGAACTATAGATCAATGAACTCGGTATTTACACCTGAGATATTGACTGAATAATTTGCTGCCAGATTATTTAATTCTTTTTTGTTATTTTCCTCCGTAAGGAGGTGGTGCCCCAAAGTTTTACGAGTGCAATATTTCATTTTTAAGGTAGTATAAACATATATACGCTACAGTTAGCATATTCAATCCTTAATATTTCTGTGTGTTTTGAGCAAGTGGTGTCAGGGGGCTTTGGAACTGCCAGTCGGCAGTGCCGAAAGCTGAGTTCATCTCAGGCTACGCATCCTTGCTCTCCCTTTCTTGCTCCAACTGAGACCTGGATCACACCAGAAAACACTTCCACACCCGCAGCTCCTTCAGATGTGAACTCTTTCTCTCACACTCCCAGAGCTGCGAGGCGAGGTGGTAGAACTGGTCTGCTAATTTCCCCAAAATGGAAATACTTCAGTTCTCCCCGTCATCTTTCGAATTTCATTCTGTTACTGTCACTTATCCAGTCAAGCTCACCATTGCTGTTGTGTATCGCCCACCAGGCCCCCTTGGTGAGTTCCTGGAGGAGCTTGACACACTAGTCTCATCCTGCTCGGCGACTTCAACATCCAGACTGATAAGTTAGAACCTCTGCTTTCCTTCCTCTCCTCCTTTGACCTTTACCACTGCTCTTCTCCTCCTACCCACAAAGCCGGCAACCAGCTGGATCTTATCTTCACTAGACACTGTTCTACTGCTAACCTCTCTGTCACTCCCCTCCAGCTCTCTGACCACTACTTCATGTCCTACTCCCTCTCCCTCTCCTCTCCCCCTTACTTCCTCCATCTACTAAAAGGCAAACTCCCGGAGGACCTTCTTAACTTCCTATCTCTTCTTTACACTTTTTCCTCCCTCTATCTACTGCTAAAGCGGCTTTCTTCCGCTCTAAAATCCTAACCTCTGCTTCCAACCCTAAAAACTCTTCGAAACCCCCACCCCCTCCTCCTACTTCCTCCCTTCTCCCTGATGATTTCGCCAACTTCTTTGACAAGAAGGTAAACGATATCAGATCCTCCTTCTCTCAGCCCCCCTCCCTGTCCACGCTCTCCCTCTCTATCCTCTCCAGCTCTTCCCCTCAGCTCTTCCTCCCCTCTCCACACCCCATCTTACCCTATCTTGCTCCCCTCTCCCCTAACGAGGTCCTCGACCTTGTTACATCTAACCGCCCCACCACGTGCTCCCTTGACCCGATCCCCTCCCCTCTTCTTCAGTCTATTGCCACTGAACTCCTTCCTTTCCTCACCCACCTCATCAACACATCTCTCGTCTCAGTATGCTTTCCCTCGGCTTCCAAGACTGCCAGAGTCACCCCCTTCTGAAGAAACCATCACTTGACCCCTCTGATGTCAAGAACTTCAGACCGGTTTCTCTTCTACCCTTTCTATCCAAAACACTTGAACGCGCTGTCTTTAACCAACTGTCTTCCTACCTCCACCAGAACAACCTCTTGGACCCCCAACCAGTCCGGGTTCAAGGTGGGTCACTCGTCAGAGACGGCCCTCCTTGCGGTGACAGAGTCGCTTCACGCCGCGAGATCGAACTCTCTCCCTCTATTCTGATTCTCCTGGACCGGTCAGCGGCGTTTGACACGGTGAACCACCAGATCCTCCTCTCCACCCTCGAGGGGATGGGCCGCAGAGTCAGAATCCTTGAAGGCTGAGGCAAGGCGGAGAGGCAGAACCCCTCTGGAGGGGGCGAACAGGAGGACAACCAAGGCGGAGAGGCAGAACCCCTCTGGAGGGGGCGAACAGGAGGACAACCAAGGCGGAGAGGCAGAACCCCTCTGGAGGGGGCGAACTGGAGGACGACCAGGCCGACAGGGCCTCTCTGGGGGTCGGCCACGAAGACGACCAGGCCAACGGAGCCTACCTGGGGGTCGGCCATGAAGACGACCAGGCCGAAGGGGCCTCCCTTGGGGTCGGCCATGGGGACGACCAGGCCTCTCTGGAGGTCGGGCGAGGGTCTGTCGAGGCGGGCGGATCCCCTCTGGAGGTCGGGCGAGGTCTCTCGAGGTGGGCGGATCCTCTCTGGAGGTCGGGCGAGGGTCTCTCGAGGCAGGCGGATCCTCTCTGGAGGTCAGGCGAGGGTCTCTCGAGGCGGGCGGCTCCTCTCTGGAGGTCGGGCGAGAGGCTCTGGAGACTGGGGCTCTGGAGACTGGGGCTCTCGAGGCAAGGGCTCTCGAGGCAAGGGCTCTCGAGATTGGGGATCTGGCGGCAAGGTCTCTCGGACCTGGCCTCTGGCGGCAAGGCGGGTACAGGAGCAGGGGACGCTGCGACCCAGCGGGAACAGGAGCAGGGGGACGCTGTGACCCAGCGGAAGCAGGTGGACGCTGCAGCCCAGCCGGGACTGGAGTCGGCCGGAGCACCGACGGGACGGGCGGTGCAGGAGTCGGCCGTGGGCGCAGACGGGACGGGCGGTGCAGGAGTCGGCCGTGGCGGCGATGGGACGGGCGGTGAAGGAGTCGGACAGAGCGCCGATGGGTCAGGAGGTGCAGGAGTCGGTCGGAGCGCCGACGGGTCAGGAGGTGCAGGTGTCGGCCAGAGCAGCGACGAGTCAAGAGTCGCAGGAGTAGGCAGGGGCGCCGATGGGTCAGGAGTCGGCAGGAACGCCGATGGAACAGGAAACGGCGGGGCGCCGATGAGTCAGGAGCCGGCAGGAACGCCGACGGAAATGTCTTCTGACCTTAAGAGTAATAAGTGTCCTTTACCCGCGTACATGTTGAGAATTATTGATGTAAAACTGCTCTGAAAATGCCTACTGGTCCCATGAAGTCAGCCGGTTTGGTAGTTTAGTCTAAAGATGTTAAAAAGTGTGGTTGGTGCAGTAATCACTCTCAGACACAAGGTGGCAGCATCACTATTCAAACCCAACCAGCAGAGAGAAGCTGCTTTAGATTCAAACAAAACACAGTCCCTGTGTAGTATTATTTACACGCTGCCTTCCCATAATGCAATGCACGACAAAAGCAGAGGACCAAAATTTTAAATAAAAATGTACGGAGTTCACATCTCATAAACCACAAAATTCCTATGAACTCCTTCTTTTATCTGCCATGTGTGAAGTTTTCAAATCTGAAATCTGAATCTACAGTGCACAAATGTTTCTACTACTGATAACATTTACTGTTAATAATATAGTGCCGTGGATAACAGGCCTATAATATTATTCAGGGTATTATCTGGCCCCGAACTCCGCGTCAGACCAAGAACCTGCTGCCGTGCATCAAGACCCGGAGAGCATGGGAAACCGTGAACCGCTTTCAGTTCACTTTGCAACAGCAGTGTGTGAAATTGAGAGACTTTGCCAGTCCATTTGGTGGACATCCGAGGACAACTGAGAACCACCGTTTCTTCACTCCATCAACCGGCGAGTCTTTGCTTCACAACGGAATCAACAACCTGCTGGAGAGTCGTGAATCGACAGCAGAATCAACCGGCTGAACCCAGTGTTGCCTGTTTTATTTGAAACTAATTAATTCCATCATTTGTATTCTTGTTTAATTCTAAATCTTGTTATCAATTTATTTAATGGTATTAGAAATAAATGACCCATTTATCGCCAAGTCATTGTCTGTCATATTATTTCATAGTGGGAACTATAGATCAATGAACTCGGTATTTACACCTGAGATATTGACTGAATAATTTGCTGCCAGATTATTTAATTCTTTTTTGTTATTTTCCTCCGTAAGGAGGTGGTGCCCCAAAGTTTTACGAGTGCAATATTTCATTTTTAAGGTAGTATAAACATATATACGCTACAGTTAGCATATTCAATCCTTAATATTTCTGTGTGTTTTGAGCAAGTGGTGTCAGGGGGGCTTTGGAACTGCCAGTCGGCAGTGCCGAAAGCTGAGTTCATCTCAGGCTACGCATCCTTGCTCTCCCTTTCTTGCTCCAACTGAGACCTGGATCACACCAGAAAACACTTCCACACCCGCAGCTCCTTCAGATGTGAACTCTTTCTCTCACACTCCCAGAGCTGCGAGGCGAGGTGGTAGAACTGGTCTGCTAATTTCCCCAAAATGGAAATACTTCAGTTCTCCCCGTCATCTTTCGAATTTCATTCTGTTACTGTCACTTATCCAGTCAAGCTCACCATTGCTGTTGTGTATCGCCCACCAGGCCCCCTTGGTGAGTTCCTGGAGGAGCTTGACACACTAGTCTCATCCTGCTCGGCGACTTCAACATCCAGACTGATAAGTTAGAACCTCTGCTTTCCTTCCTCTCCTCCTTTGACCTTTACCACTGCTCTTCTCCTCCTACCCACAAGGCCGGCAACCAGCTGGATCTTATCTTCACTAGACACTGTTCTACTGCTAACCTCTCTGTCACTCCCCTCCAGCTCTCTGACCACTATTTCATGTCCTACTCCCTCTCCCTCTCCTCTCCCCCTTACTTTCTCCACCTACTAAAAGGCAAACTCCCGGAGGACCTTCTTAACTTCCTATCTCTTCTTTACACTTTTTCCTCCCTCTATCTACTGCTAAAGCGGCTTTCTTCCGCTCTAAAATCCTAACCTCTGCTTCCAACCCTAAAAAACTCTTCGAAACCCCCACCCCCTCCTCCTACTTCCTCCTTCTCCCTAATGATTTCGCCAACTTCTTTGACAAGAAGGTAAACGATATCAGATCCTCCTTCTCTCAGCCCCCCCTCCCTGTCCACGCTCTCCCTCTCTACCCTCTCCAGCTCTTCCCCCTCAGCTCTTCCTCCCCTCTCCACACCCCATCTTACCCTATCTTGCTCCCCTCTCCCCTAACGAGGTCCTCGACCTTGTTACATCTAACCGCCCCACCACGTGCTCCCTTGACCCGATCCCCTCCCCTCTTCTTCAGTCTATTGCCACTGAACTCCTTCCTTTCCTCACCCACCTCATCAACACATCTCTCTCCAGTATGCTTTCCCTCGGCTTCCAAGACTGCCAGAGTCACCCCTTCTGAAGAAACCATCACTTGACCCCTCTGATGTCAAGAACTTCAGACCGGTTTCTCTTCTACCCTTTCTATCCAAAACACTTGAACGCGCTGTCTTTAACCAACTGTCTTCCTACCTCCACCAGAACAACCTCTTGGACCCCCAACCAGTCCGGGTTGAAGGTGGGTCACTCGTCAGAGACGGCCCTCCTTGCGGTGACAGAGTCGCTTCACGCCGCGAGCCTCCTCCACCCTCGAGGGGATGGGCCGCAGAGTCAGAATCCTTGAAGGCTGAGGCAAGGCGGAGAGGCAGAACCCCTCTGGAGGGGCGAACAGGAGGACAACCAAGGCGGAGAGGCAGAACCCCCTCTGGAGGGGGCGAACAGGAGGACAACCAAGGCGGAGAGGCAGAACCCCTCTGGAGGGTGAACTGGAGGACGACCAGGCCGACAGGGCCTCTGGGGTCGGCCACGAAGACGACCAGGCCGACGGAGCCTGCCTGGGGGTCGGCCATGAAGACGACCAGGCCGAAGGGCCTCCCTTGGGGTCGGCCATGGGGACGACCAGGCCTCTCTGGAGGTCTGGCGAGGGTCTGTCGAAGAGCGGGCGGATCCCCTCTGGAGGTCGGGCGAGGGTCTCTCGGGTGGGCGGATCCTCTCTGAGGTCGGGCGAGGTCTCTCGAGGCAGGCGGATCCTCTCTGGAGGTCAGGCGAGGGTCTCTCGGAGGCGGGCGGCTCCTCTCTGGAGGTCGGCGAGAGCTCTGGAGACTGGGGCTCTGGAGACTGGGGCTCTCGCGAGGCAAGGGCTCTCGAGGCAAGGGCTCTCGAGATTGGGGATCTGGGCGGCAAGGTCTCTCGGACCTGGGCCTCTGGCAAGGCGGGTACAGGAGCAGGGGACGCTGCACGACCCAGCGGAAGGGGTGGACGCTGCAGCCCAGCCGGACTGGGTCGGCCCGGAGCACCGACGGGACGGCGGTGCAGGAGGTCGGCCGTGCGCAGACGGGACGGGCGGTGCAGGAGTCGGCCGTGGCGGCGATGGGACGGCGGTGCAGGAGTCGGACAGAGCGCCGATGGGTCAGGAGGTGCAGGAGTTTGGGTCGGAGCGCCCGACGGGTCAGGAGGTGCAGGTGTGGCCAGAGCAGCGACGAGTCAAGAGTCGCAGGAGTAGGCAGGGCGCCGATGGGTCAGGGTCGCAGGAACGCCGATGGAACAGGAAAGCAGCGAGCGCCGATGAGTCAGGAGCCGGCAGGAACGCCGACGGAAATGTCTTCTGACCTTAAGAGTAAGTGTCCTTTACCCGCCTATATGTTGAGAATTATTGATGTAAAACTGCTCTGAAAATGCCTACTGGTCCCATGAAGTCAGCTGGTTTGGTAGTTTAGTCTAAACATGTTAAAAAGTGTGGTTGGTGCAGTAATCACTCTCAGACAAGGTGGCAGCATCACTATTCAAACCCAACCAGCAGAGAGAAGCTGCTTTAGATTCAAACAAAACACAGTCCCTGTGTAGTATTATTTACACGCTGCCTTCCCATAATGCAATGTACCACAAAAGCAGAGGACCAAAATTTTAAATAAAAATGTACGGAGTTCACATCTCATAAACCACAAAATTCCTATAAACTCCTTATTTTATCTGCCATGTGTGAAGTTTTCAAATCTGAAATCTGAATCTACAGTGCACAAATGTTTCTACTACTGATAACATTTACTGTTAATAATATAGTGCCATGGATAACAGGCCTATAATATTATTCAGGGTATTATCCGGCCCCGAACTCCATGTCAGACCAAGAACCTGCTGCCGTGCATCAAGACCCGGAGAGCACGGGAAACCAGTTCACTTTGCAACAGCAGTGTGTGAAATTGAGAGACTTTGCCAGTCCATTTGGTGGACATCCGAGGACAACTGAGAACTACCGTTTCTTCACTCCATCAACCGGCGAGTCTTTTGCTTCACAACGGAATCAACAACCTGCTGGAGAGTCGTGAATCGACAGCAGAATCAACCGGCTGAACCCAGTGTTGCCTGTTTTATTTGAAACTAATTAATTCCATCATTTGTATTCTTGTTTAATTCTAAATCTTGTTATCAATTTATTTAATGGTATTAGAAATAAATGACCCATTTATCGCCAAGTCATTGTCTGTCATATTATTTCATAGTGGGAACTATAGATCAATGAACTCGTATTTACACCTGAGATATTGACTGAATAATTTGCTGCCAGATTATTTAATTCTTTTTTGTTATTTTCCTCCGTAAGAGGTGGTGCCCAAAGTTTTACAAGTGCAATATTTCACTTAAGGTAGTATAAACATATATACGCCACAGTTAGCATATTCAATCCTTAATATTTCTGTGTGTTTTGAGCAAGTGGTGTCAGGGGGCTTTGGAACTGCCAGTCGGCAGTGCCGAAAGCTGAGTTCATCTCAGGCCACGATCCTTGCTCTCTTTCTTGCTCTAACTGAGACCTGATCACACCAGGAAAACACTTCCACACCCGCAGCTCCTTCAGATGTGAACTCTTTCTCTCACACTCCCAGAGCTGCGAGGCGAGGTGGTAGAACTGGTCTGCTAATTTCCCCAAAAATGGAAATACTTCAGTTCTCCCTGTCATCTTTCGAATTTCATTCTGTTAATGTCACTTATCCAGTCAAGCTCACCATTGCTGTTGTGTATCGCCCACCAGGCCCCCTTGGTGAGTTCCTGGAGGAGCTTGACACTAGTCTCATCCTGCTCGGCGACTTCAACATCCAGACTGATAAGTTAGAACCTCTGCTTTCCTTCCTCTCCTCCTTTGACCTTTACCACTGCTCTTCTCCTCCTACCCACAAAGCCGGCAACCAGCTGGATCTTATCTTCACTAGGACACTGTTCTACTGCTAACCTCTCTGTCACTCCCCTCCAGCTCTCTGACCACTACTTCATGTCCTACTCCCTCTCCCTTCCTTCTCCCCCTTACTTTCTCCATCTACTAAAAGGCAACCCTGGAGGACCTTCTTAACTTCCTATCTCTTCTTACACTTTTCCTCCTCTATCTACTTTCAAAGCGGCTTTCTTCCTCCACTCTAAAATCCTAACCTCTGCTTCCAACCCCAGCAAACCCCTTCTCAAACTCCCCACCCCTCCTCCTAGCTTCCTCCTTCTCCCCTGATGATTTCGGCCAACTTCTTTGACAAGAAGGTAAACGATATCAGATCCTCCTTCTCTCAGCCCCCCTCCCTGTCCACGCTCTCCCTCTCTACCCTCTCCAGCTCTTCCCCCTCAGCTCTTCCTCCCCTCTCCACACCCCATCTTACCCTATCTTGCTCCCCTCTCCCCTAACGAGGTCCTCGACCTTGTTACATCTAACCGCCCCACCACGTGCTCCCTTGACCCGATCCCCTCCCCTCTTCTTCAGTCTATTGCCACTGAACTCCTTCCTTTCCTCACCCACCTCATCAACACATCTCTCGTCTCAGTATGCTTTCCCTCGGCTTCCAAGACTGCCAGAGTCACCCCCTTCTGAAGAAACCATCACTTGACCCCTCTGATGTCAAGAACTTCAGACCGGTTTCTCTTCTACCCTTTCTATCCAAAACACTTGAACGCGCTGTCTTTAACCAACTGTCTTCCTACCTCCACCAGAACAACCTCTTGGACCCCCACCAGTCCGGGTTGAAGGTGGGTC
>NW_026549676.1:0-1940 GCF_027596085.1 Anoplopoma fimbria | reverse complement strand
TTAAGTACAACTGCTTAAAATCATACTGGAGTAAATTAACTTTACTTGCATTCTTGCACTCAGCTGCAAACATTTGTCAGTATTTGTTTCTTTACATTGTAGATTAATATTGAAGACATCCAAACTATGAAGGAACACATATGGAATTATGTGGTAAACAAAGAAATGCTAAAATTTATTTCTCTCTCTCTCTTTATATATATGTATGTATATATGTATAATATATATATATGTGTATGTATATATGTATATTATATATATATATGTGTATGTATATATATATATATATGTGTGTATGCATATATGTATATATTATATATATGTGTATGTATATATATATGTGTATGTATATATATATATATACAGTACCAGTCAAGTTTGGACACACCTTCTCATTCAATGGTTTTTCTTTATTTTTCTACATTGTAGATTCATATATATGGAATTATGTGGTAAACAAACAAATGCAGAATATGTTTTATATTTTAGTAGTGTGAACACACTTGTGACTGCGTATGAGGTGTTTAAATGAGGTTGTATCTGTATGAGGTGTGTTAAATGAGGTTGTATCTGTATGAGGTGTTTAAATGAGGTTGTATCTGTATGAGGTGTGTAAATGAGGTTGTATCTGTATGAGGTGTTTAAATGAGGTTGTATCTGTATGAGGTGTGTAAATGAGGTTGTATCTGTATGAGGTGTTTAAATGAGGTTGTATCTGTATGAGGTGTTTAAATGAGGTTGTATCTGTATGAGGTGTTTAAATGAGGTTGTATCTGTATGAGGTGTGTAAATGAGGTTGTATCTGTATGAGGTGTTTAAATGAGGTTGTATCTGTATGAGGTGTTTAAATGAGGTTGTATCTGTATGAGGTGTGTAAATGAGGTTGTATCTGTATGAGGTGTTTAAATGAGGTTGTATCTGTATGAGGTGTGTAAATGAGGTTGTATCTGTATGAGGTGTTTAAATGAGGTTGTATCTGTATGAGGTGTTTAAATGAGGTTGTATCTGTATGAGGTGTGTAAATGAGGTTGTATCTGTATGAGGTGTTTAAATGAGGTTGTATCTGTATGAGGTGTTTAAATGAGGTTGTATCTGTATGAGGTGTGTAAATGAGGTTGTATCTGTATGAGGTGTTTAAATGAGGTTGTATCTGTATGAGGTGTTTAAATGAGGTTGTATCTGTATGAGGTGTGTAAATGAGGTTGTATCTGTATGAGGTGTGTAAATGAGGTTGTATCTGTATGAGGTGTGTAAATGAGGTTGTATCTGTTTGAGGTGTGTACATGAGGTTGTATCTGTATGAGGTGTTTAAATGAGGTTGTATCTGTATGAGGTGTGTACATGAGGTTGTACCTGTATGAGGTTTGTAAATGAGGTTGTATCTGTATGAGGTGTGTAAATGAGGTTGTATCTGTATGAGGTGTGTAAATGAGGTTGTATCTGTATGAGGTGTTTAAATGAGGTTGTATCTGTATGAGGTGTGTAAATGAGGTTGTGTCTGATCACTGACTCTCTCTCTTCACTTCACCACAAATCTGAGCCAAAAACAGCCTCTCAGGCACGAGCCCGCATTCCTTTAAATAACCCAGCCCGCGCACGCACAGTATAAACGCCTCCTCTATAAATAAAAAAAGTAAAAATTTCTGCACATGTGGTCCTCGTCGTGCCTGACGCTCCACCCCGACTGTACCCGTCACTGTACGTCACCGTACGTCACCGTCCTCACTGTCAACACCGTGTCCCTCCGCCGGGAGCGCACAGGACAAAGTAGGACGACTGCCTGGCTCAACTACACCCAGAGAGAGTAAAACACAGAGAGACCTGACTGAGTTATTAAGTTATTACATATGCATTTACACTCCCCATGACGCACCTGTAAACAACAATAATAATAATAATAATAATAATAATAATAATAATGATGATGATGATGTTGCATA
>NW_026549675.1:0-2966 GCF_027596085.1 Anoplopoma fimbria | reverse complement strand
TTTTTGAAAAGCGAGGATATTTTTTTTTTCAAAATAAAAGTGAGGATATTTTTCAAAAGTGAGGATATTTTTCAAAATTGATATTTTTCATATTTTTCAAAAGAGGATATTTTTAAAAAGTTAGGTATTTTAACAAAGTGAGGATTTTAACAAAGTGAGGATATTTTTTAAAAGTGAGTATATTTTCCAAAGTGAGGATGTTTTTCAAAAGTGAGGATATTTTTCAAAAGTGAGGATATTTTTAGAAAGTGAGGATATTTTTCAAAAGTGAGGATATTTTTCAAAAGTGAGGATATTTTTCAAAAGTGAGGATATTTTTCAAAAGTGAGTATATTTTTCAAAAGTGAGGATATTTTTCAAAAGTGAGGATATTTTTCAAAAGTGAGGATATTTTTCAAAAGTGAGGATATTTTTCAAAAAAGTGAGGATATTTTTCAAAATATTTTTCAAAAGTGAATATTTTTCAAAAGTGAGGATATTTTTCAAAAGTGAGGATATTTTTCAATTTTTTCAAAAGTGAGGATATTTTTCAAAAGTGAGGATATTTTTCAAAAGTGAGGATATTTTTCAAAAGTGAGGATATTTTTCAAAAGTGAGGATATTTTTCAAAAGTGAGGATATTTTTCAAAAGTGAGGATATTTTTCAAAAGTGAGGATATTTTTCAAAAGTGAGGATATTTTTCAAAAGTGAGGATATTTTTCAAAAGTTATTTTTCAAAAGTGAGGATATTTTTCAAAAGTGAGGATTTTTCAAAAGTGAGGATTTTTTTCAAAAGTGAGGATATTTTTCAAAAGTGAGGATATTTTTCAAAAGTGAGGATATTTTTCAAAAGTGAGGATATTTTTCAAAAGTGAGGATATTTTTCAAAAGTGATATTTTTCAAAAGTGAGATATTTTTCAAAAGTGAGGATATTTTTCAAAAGTGAGGATATTTTTCAAAAGTGAGGATATTTTTCAAAAGTGAGGATATTTTTCAAAAGTGAGGATATTTTTCAAAAAGTGAGGATATTTTTTTCAAAAGTGAGGATATTTTTCAAAAGTGAGGATATTTTTCAAAAGTGAGGATATTTTTCAAAAGTGAGGATATTTTTCAAAAGTGAGGATATTTTTCAAAAGTGAGGATATTTTTCAAAAAGGATATTTTTCAAAAGGATATTTTTCAAAAGTGAGGATATTTTTCAAAAGTGAGGATATTTTTCAAAAGTGAGGATATTTTTCAAAAGTGATTTTTCAAAAGTGATATTTTTCAAAAGTGAGGATATTTTTCAAAAGTGAGGATATTTTTCAAAAGTGAGATATTTTTCAAAAGTGAGGATATTTTTCAAAAGTGAGATATTTTTCAAAAGTGAGGATATTTTTCAAAAGTGAGGATATTTTTCAAAAGTGAGGATATTTTTCAAAAGTGAGGATATTTTTTCAAAAGTGAGGATATTTTTCAAAAGCGAGGATATTTTTCAAAAGCGAGGATATTTTTCAAAAGTGAGGATATTTTTCAAAAGTATTTTTCAAAAGGATATTTTTCAAAAGTGAGGATATTTTTCAAAAGTGAGGATATTTTTCAAAAGTGAGGATATTTTTCAAAAGTGAGTATATTTTTCAAAAGTGAGGATATTTTTCAAAAGTGAGGATATTTTTCAAAAAGTGAGGATATTTTTTAAAAGTGAGGATATTTTTCAAAAGTGAGGATATTTTTCAAAAGTGAGGATATTTTTCAAAAAAGTGAGGATATGAGGATATTTTTCAAAAGTGAGGATATTTTTCAAAAGTGAGGATATTTTTCAAAAGTGAGGATATTTTTCAAAAGTGAGGATATTTTTCAAAAGAGGATATTATTTTTTCAAAAGTGAGGATATTTTTCAAAAGTGAGGATATTTTTCAAAAGTGTGTATATTTTTCAAAAGTGATTTTCAAAAGTGAGGATATTTTTCAAAAGTGAGGATATTTTTCAAAAGTGAGGATATTTTTCAAAAGCGAGGATATTTTTTCAAAAGCGAGGATATTTTTCAAAAGTGAGGATATTTTTCAAAAGTGAGGATATTTTTCAAAAGTGAGGATATTTTTCAAAAGTGAGGATATTTTTCAAAAGTGAGGATATTTTTCAAAAGTGAGGATATTTTTCAAAAGTGAGGATATTTTTCAAAAGTGAGGATATTTTTCAAAAGTGAGGATATTTTTCAAAAGTGAGGATATTTTTCAAAAGTGAGGATATTTTTCAAAAGTGAGGATATTTTTCAAAAGTGAAATTTTTCAAAAGTGAGGATATTTTTCAAAAGTGAGGATATTTTTCAAAAGTGAGGATATTTTTCAAAAGTGAGGATATTTTTCAAAAGTATTTTTCAAAAGTGGATATTTTTCAAAAGTGAGGATATTTTTCAAAAGTGAGGATATTTTTCAAAAGTGAGGATATTTTTCAAAAGTGAGGATATTTTTCAAAAGTGAGGATATTTTTCAAAAGTGAGGATATTTTTCAAAAGCGAGGATATTTTCCAAAGTGAGGATGTTTTTCAAAAAAAGTGAGGATATTTTTTCAAAAGTGAGGATATTTTTCAAAAGTGAGGATATTTTTCAAAAAAAGTGAGGATATTTTTCAAAAGGATATTTTTCAAAAGTGAGGATATTTTTCAAAAGTGAGGATATTTTTCAAAAGTGAGGATATTTTTCAAAAGTGAGGATATTTTTCAAAAGTGAGGATAAAAAGTGAGGATATTTTTCAAAAGTGAGGATATTTTTGAGGATATTTTTCAAAAGTGAGGATATTTTTCAAAAGTGAGGATATTTTTCAAAAGTGAGGATATTTTTCAAAAGTGAGGATATTTTTCAAAAGTGAGGATATTTTTCAAAAGTGAGGATATTTTTCAAAAGTGAGGATATTTTTCAAAAGTGAGGATATTTTTCAAAAGTGAGGATATTTTTCAAAAGCGAGGATATTTTTCAAAAGCGAGGATATTTTTGAAAAGCGAGGATA
>NW_026549674.1:0-39213 GCF_027596085.1 Anoplopoma fimbria | reverse complement strand
CTTGAGTGTGAAGTCCGCGTCGTAAGCGTGTCTCTTGACAGGTGCCATTTTGGGGTCCTTATACACACACTGTAATATTATGGTGAAGCACAGTATGTATTACTCCGCGACGCTCCTGACTACGGTAGCCGTAATGCTGCTGCGGTGCGGCTTTGTAGTTTACTAAGTCTACTAAAACATGTTGACAGAGCGCCGTGGACCACACAAAACCGCTTCGAGGTCAGTAAGCACAACCAGAATTAATCCATATATAAGGCGCTCCGGATTATAAGGCGCACTGTCGTTTTTTGAGAAAATTAAAGGCTTTTAAGTGCGCCTTATAGTGCGGAAAATACGGTAGTAAGAATCTGAAGTTTCTGAAATAGAGGAGCAGATGGGGTGTGTGACTCTGATCGGGTTGCAATCCTAACAAAACGTTTCTGGAGGAACAAAATTTTCTGCAAAGTTGTCGGAAAAGTACTAGCCCACAGTACATTACAGTATGAAAGATATGGATAAATCATACTGTAATACTGTCTTTGGCTCTTCTTCATCAGCTCTCTGACTCACTTTCAATGTGTTATTTCCGCACAGTAAAAAAAGTTTCAGAGGATCAGTAATGAACCCACTGGAAGAGGACGAGCCTTAGAAAGAAGTGGTTACTTCTCTGGAAGCACACTGCAAGTTGATAACCTCTGTGTGAACCAAACCATTACTCTCAGCAGCCACTCTCAGACTCTTCACGGTAACTTTGGGACTGCTTATGGAAGGACAGCAGTGATGTTATATGTGGCTATATTTTTGTAATGTCTTTCTGAAATAAATCTAGAAATGTTATACACTGGGATGGGTGGTGATTCATACCAGACGGGCTGACTAAACCCTTGTGTGATAGTGAAAATAGAGGAGGTCTGGCAATAGTCATGAACGGGGCAGTATTGCAGTGAAGCTCAGCGTATGCTCTGCAATGATAAAAGCTCATACTGTTATTGGAGTGTTGACACCAAGCACATATTTTGTCTCTTCTACAGCTGTAATTTAACATAGCCTAATTAATTAACAACACGACGTGATTAAAAATAGTTTTGTGTCAAGTAAACTGAAAATTAAATTAAAAAGAGATAATTCTGGCAACTGCTTCATCCCCCCCACACCCCACAGTGAGCCATCATGTGTAACCCTAAAACATATAATTATAACAAAACCAGTGTGAGGAGCACGCTTATCAGGCCATTTGATTTACATACACCCCCTGGTAGCAGGTAGTAGTCTAATTGTCTGCAGAACAGCCTCACATTGTCCATGTTCAGGACACGGTGTGCATGTTACCTGGCGGAGCAGATTCCCCAGATAAAGAAGGAGTGGGCACTTGGACCATTATTTTGTTTTCAGGCAGCACATATCTGCTGTGAACCTCTCAGTCCGTCTCACCTCAACCTCGGAACCCATGGGCTATTATTTTTATGACAGATAAGCCCCTGGAGGCAAGGGGCTACATTTCCAGGGTTGCGGTGCATTCAGTGGATATCAGGGCCAAGACTTCCTTTCCTGTGTACTACTTGTTGATTGCAGTCCCATTAGCAACCTGAGATGTGAGACTGGCGTTTGAGTTGAGAGAATACACGTGCGACCGGGTTGTGTCACAAGTAGCTAGTTCACAAGATAATGTTTAACCAATAAAAAGCCAAATCATTGTCAGACGATAGTTGGTTGGTTCCCAGATTACATTTCGGTCAAAGCGCTCTGTCTCTTGTGCTCTCCACATGGACTGTTTACCTGCGTTCAACCAAAGCCTGCTCCAATACAGATTATTCTATTCTACTCAGACTACAAACGGAAACCTAAACGCTTCCAATACCAAATATTGTCCCTTTGCCTGCAGATTCTACATCTGTTCATAGAGATTAGTCTGACCCTGCTCTTTTGGGTTGAGCTGTGGAAGGTGTGCAGGTCCAGGTGTTGTTATGAGGATTAGCAGAAGTTCAGTCAGGAAGACTCTCTTTTCACTCTCGTCCATTTGCAAAACTCTCTCTCTTTGGTTTCTCCTCTATCAGCTGACTGTGGGCGTTCACTCGCACAGTTAACCAACCAGATTCTGCCAAAATCTCTCAAAGCCAAGCAGTCAATTGTCGCTGTCAAATTTAAAAATGTTTTTTCCTCTCTGCTGCTGTCAGTTGTTATTTCATTGCGGAACCATGGGACTCTCCTTCAACCCATTCACATCCAGTCTTGATCAGATCCAGCGCCCAGTCCTGCTCCTCATCCCATCATTGGATATCAGAAACTTCCTTCACCACCACCAGTGCCAAATACTCTTCAGTGCTCATCGTATCATGCATGTGTTTTCACTAATAATGATTAAACTGGACCCACTATGTCATTCATAAACATACATTGTCTGTCCTAAAGCTTATATATATATGAGCACAAACTATGTACACATAGGTTTATAAGCATGTGCAAATTTGTGTATACATGATAATACAATGCAAAAGATTAAGTATTTACTCCATATACAATTTGCAATGGGCAGTTCCAGTTTATTTTCAATGGGTCAGCAGTTTGTCAATATAATACTTCACAACAAATAGACATGCATCTTTAACATTTGGTAACACATAGTTCTTGGATGATACAGAGAATTGTTCTTCGGCGTCCTGATGTCCGCTCCATTGATCCAGCTCTGTCTGTTATGAACAGGCGCTCATTCATCAAACTCTGATGGGGAATAAAAGGAGAATGAACCTGTCCTGTAAAACTGTCACACAGCATCAAAATGTATGGTGATAGGGATCCAGACTGACATATTTGATTCCGCTAAGTAAAATTAATGCATTACACCAGTTGCTTATTTACATATAATTTACATAGGACACGGTCTAATGCCTATTTGGCTACTCTGGCCTACTAAAAGGATGGCTGGGCACAGCAGAATTAGCATTAAACTAGATGCAAACAGAACAAAGCTAAACATATATCATGGTTAGAGGGCTTCAGGATGGCCCACATGATAATGTCTCATTAGTTATACTGCGAACTTACATGATGTTTTTTTCTTTACAATGATTTCCCATGTGAAATGTAAATATATAGTATATATAATTGTCTAAGCAAACATGGGCTATTCTATTCAATTTTCTCTATTCCTCCTGGATGATCCATGTACTATCAACGAGGGCTGTCCTCAACCAAATAAATCCTTAGTCAACTAACACTTCATTTTGTTGACTAATCGTAGTTGATTTAATCTAAAAATCTGTAAAACTGAGTTTTTTCACAAAGAATTATGCAAAAGCACCACTTTAAATCTTGTGTTTACCAGAGATGTGCTCACAAGGTTCTTAGAAATAAGTCAGCATGACAAAGCATAAACAATCACAAATTGACTAAAGAATAAACTTAGTAAACCAGGATCATGACCGATAAATTGACTAATCCATTAAGTAGGGGCAGCCCTAGTATCAATAATACTTTCCCTCGAATCTCTATACATAGAGTAACAAGACTCCGTTCGTAGAGGGCGAATGTATCAGACGCGTTTTCACTCACACGTCTCACTCAACAGATACGCTCTCATTTTCATCTATGCTGCTGTCTGAGCAGACTCTGTGCAGGTTCGTGTCTCAGCTGCGTCTCCGCAGTGTAACCGCAACCTGAAGGTTTTAATGTCCTGATATTTAACTAAAGCCAAAGTGGTCAACCTGCTTGTGGGTCATAAGAAGCTCAGCAACGTAAGTATCCTCTTGGCACCATGAATGTCTTTACAGAATTCCTTTGCCATCCATTCAGTAGTTGTGCCAAAAGATCCTTTACCTTTACACTGCCGTAGTTTTGGGAGTCATTACATTCCACATTGATCTGAGTGAGTAAGTAAAAGAGCATTGTACATAGTGATGGTGACTTTCCAGTTGATAAATGCCTTTGTTCTGCTTCTTGCACCTAATTAAACACTAATTATGTGATTACCTTATGCAGTTTCTCAGCAAGAGGAGAAAACAAGAAGATTTGCTCGTAGATATTCTCCTCATCACTAATTATGATGTTATGAAGTTTTTGCAGCCAAAAGAAATTGTTTCACAAATATGTGGTATATCATTTTTTTTTTCATAAACAAAGCAGCATTGAATTCCTGTCTATTTCATAATAACATCTTCAAGGAGATTGCTTCACAAATTGTACACATTAAAGTCTGCTGCAGGTGTTGGGAGTCATACTGCTACTAAGTGAAAAAATGTTGTCTAAATGCTTTTCTCCACAGGGAGTTGTGTCAAGTCTGATAAATGTCCTCAGGTGATGTGAGGTCGATTGGGTCTAAACACTACAAGTTTGAAAATGGAAGACGTTGGCCATCATGGCTTTCTGCCAAACCAAATAGGTTTGATGCCTAAACCTAAGAAGATGTCTGGCAGGAGGCCCTTAAGCTGAACTTCTTTAATGGGATTTGGTGGTATAGTTGCATTGCGTCAAGAAACTTGGGGTCAGTGTCTTGCTCAAGGACACTTAACAATTGATTGACTCAATTGATGGGGGTTCCCCAACGTTGGGCCTAGCGCATAGGAAACAATTAGCCCAGTTTCAGACGAGATTCTTTGAAGGAATTGAACCATAAATTTGGGTGGGACAAAGACTCTCGTGCCCTTAAGCAAGCCCCTGAGCCGCACGTTATTCCATCCTGAGCGCCTCTCCAGACTCTCACATGTCTTTAAGAGGAATTCGACTTGAGTGGTTCACAAAGCAGCCTTGGATGGAGTTTTCCAGCACAGTCACATTAGTATTAGCATTTAAGGTCCACAAAAGTCTTGCCCTGAGCAAATATTTTACTTTCAACGGGCTTTAAGGCAGCGGATACCACTCCCTTGACTTAGTCTCTTGAGTTAGTGATGATCCCTGAGGGCATTTCGTCCATCATCTCTCTAATGTTTGCTAGCGGGACCTTGTTAGAGCTCTGGTTCAGGAAACACATAAGGTTTGTTACAGCTTCCTTTAGCCATGTCCGGTTTTGCTTGGCCAGCCAACCTGAAAGTTGCTCTTGGCTAGTAAAATTGCCTAAAAGCAAATATAAGCGGTTATGAATCCAAGAACTACCAAAAATGACAAAATATGAATTAAGTATATTTAATGGCCAGATTTCAGAGAAGCTACTGCGAAACACACACTACATCCCTCTCTTCTTAGCAGCGCCCCCTGGAGTACTCTTTAAAATAAGTTTATGCACAGCAGAAAGGAAGAGAGGGGAAGTGTTTGAGCTCCTCTGCTCGTCATCTACTTGACGCCTGAAGGGTTCCTCATGTGCGTGGATAACTCTGCAGGGAAGAGGATATGGTTTCTAGTGTAGGCGTCTGGTGACAGCAGAGAGAACAGGCCCTGGGCCTTTCTGTTGGTTTCACTGTTTGAGGTTACCCCAGAGAGCAGAAGGGGGGAGGAGAAGAACCCTCCACTGTTCTGGAGAGCCAGCAGGCACAAGAAGAGGAGAGAAAATTATGTTATACTCCAAGAGGTGTTTTCATATCTTAGGGTGAAATGACTGCAAGAGTCAGACTTGAATAAAAGAGTTGTGTGGTCTGGTGATAGATTTTGCATTTAAAGATGCTCTGTTTGAGTTGCTTCTCATAGTTTCTGAATTGTATCTGGTCCTATAGCAGGAAAAAAATCTGATATTTGTTGCCTATTGCTCAATCAAGCCTTTATTCTGCTATATACTGGCACTAACCCATGATTAAGGATACCCTCGAGTAAAGGGTGGTCAGTCCCTTTACATATTAAATATGTAACTGTAAGGAGAGATAGTCGCGATATGATTGAGAAACTGAATTCCACGCATTTTCATTATTTCATGGTTGACAGTAGCATTGGTTTGTGTGTCTGTATCACTGGAAAACAGTGGAGCTACACCAACTTCTTCCCTCTGTGTGGTGTTGCAGGAAGAATCAGTCCAAGCACTCTTTTGTTCCTCACTCTACAATACTGATCAGCCAACCAGAGAAGAGAGCAAAGAAGTGATAACTGCTTACTGGGAAGGGGCTAAATATTGCTCCAAAGTTGAACTGTCTGTACCACAAGGTCACACCTCAGGGTCAAATGATTGCTTCTAAAATAACTTTTGGTCGAAAAAAATCAGATTTCCCTTTCTTGGGGAAAGTCATATGACTAGTGTACATCATTGGTTGTCTAGGCAGCAGTAACTAAGCTCATAGCAACATTTAGACAAGCAGAGGGGCGGACTAAACCATCTGCGCTTTTTGAAAGGGACCTTATAGAGCCCTTCACTGTTTCTTCATACAAAGTTCAATCTCTCAACTGATTTATTCAGACAATTTTAATTTAGTTATGACACTTATAACTTAGAAATAAAGAAATTGTAAACAAAAACAAATTACCCTACCCAGGGCCGCATTTGGGTAGGGGCCTGGGTAGGGTAACTAGTTTACTGAGCAGAGAATGACACTACACCACCTCCTATGACTAGGTCAGCTTCAGTAGTGGACTAGACCTAGGCACCTTAGCAGAGCTAATACCGTACCCTTCTCAAGTCTACGCAAATTAAGACGAGCAAACCCGCTAGGGGCCCCGAAGAACAACTCTCTGACACAACGGTCACTGAATATATTACTAATCTTCCTTCTCAAACTTAATGTTTTGAAGTCTGTTCTCATGTCTCCCACTCTGACATTGGAAATCAATGAATCAGTAAACACAAGCACATCTGAGCTTTAAGCCTGAGCATGCAACACATAGCGATGTACCTTAAAGAGGTATCCAAGTCAGCTGCCCCAGTTAAATATGTAACTGTAAGCAGTTGTCGATATGTTTTAGAAACCGAATTCCACGCCTTTTCATTATTTCATGGTTGACAGTAGCATTGGTTTGTGTGTCTGTCATTTAGGTATCAGTTTGTTGCGATAAAAGCTGTTTTTACCACTGTGAGTTTTTTTTATAAGACTGGTCGGCAGTGTTTCTTATTGTACACACATTCTCAAGTACAAGAAGAAATAGACAAATCTAATTCTCAACGTAGAAATGAGTTACACACGATGTAAGCACAAATCTGAGCAAACGCACCGTTAATAAATTAGGCTGCCACTTGAAATTCCTCCTGTTTTCTTTTACAAGTTTGCCCATTTTCCTCTGACCTCAAGTGTTTTAGCCATAAAAACTGCTGCTAACTGCATTTTTTTGGTTCATCATTTCCTGTAAGGTGTAGACACTAGACTACATGAAAACCCACAGAGTTTCTGCAGTTTCCTTTCACTGAACCCTTGTGCCTGGCACCGGCAACGACACCACATGGCACATATGGCTCATTTTTGGGAACAGTGACTGAACCTCTTGACTGTGTATGCATGATGGGTGTATTGAGCCACAGCCACATAACGTGATGTTTGAAGGAGCAGGTTGTTTGCTTTACCAGGCAGGTGTTACTAATGAAGTGACTATTGAGTGGATATTACACTGAGGAAAGATATAGCCGACCAAAATGAAAGTGGATCAAACTGTTTGGCTTGCTAGACATGTCCGTGTCTCGTCATGTAATATATCAACTCAAATGGGGTCTCTAAAACAGACCCTATTTCCCATTCCCATCATTTTCCATTAGACTATTATTATACTATACCTGATGAATTGGGATGGCAGTCCATTCGAAAACACACAGCATCAATCAAAACATATTAAAACTACACACTCCAAGTCAAATCAGTTTATATTTATATTGCTTAGTTTAAAAACGAGCTGCATTTATTCAAAGTGTTTTACACAGTTAACAGGGAGAAGTGCAGAAATTGACAAATGACACAATGACAAGAACACATATTGACATATCTGATACACATTGAAGGCTAAATAAAATGATTGCGGTTTTAGCTTGGATTTGAAACATTTAATGGTGGAGACTGATCCAGCATGTAGAAGGATGCAATTCCATATTTCTTACTTGGTTTATTACCTAAACATGAGTTTATGGTCTCAATCTTTAGTTCAAGTCTTCTTCAATACAGCCTGATGTTCATTTATGGTTGACATGACATTTTGCGCAAATTTGCACTATATTTCCATAATATCAGCAAAATAAATTGTGAATCAATGTGTTTTTCCATCTTCTCTGTGTACAAACTTTTACTTAATGAGGCCAAGTGTTGTTATCTCTCAATAGAATATCTCTTTAGTGATGGCTTTATTATTCAGCGACAAGGGTATCATAGCACACCATTGTGCCGATTAACTCTATACATCATTAAGGGATGATTTTTGCAATATCCATTGGCTTGTAAACACTATTGCACCGCCCATGCAGGTAGGCATAATACCAAAAGCTCTAAGTTTAGAAAATTAATGAAATCTGGTCAGAGTTGAGCATGATAGAAAATTATAAAAGCATAAAGAGTGCAGGTTGTAAATGGACAAGTCCCGGAGCCTCGCTCTGGTTGTAAACACTGTGGGAATAAATATTGTTTGGCTATCGTGTAGCTGTTAAACTGACACACTTGGCCCATATTTCATCACATGAGCACACGCTATGTAATACATTAAGAAATTAATTCCCTGCCGAAAAAAAAAAAAAAAGATACTGGCCTTCTAAAGTCAAGCCTGATTCATTTAGTCCTAGAAGATGAATTGCATTGGTTATGACAAAACATACAACCTACATATAATTTGTGCAGCCCCTGCAAATGTTATATCAATTTTTACGGCTAATTCAGGCAGAGTGGAGTACATAAAATAAATCATGGCAAGTCGCAGCTGTTTGCATGAATTATTGAATTCAATTTCTTAAGGCTCATGTTGTGACACAGTGGTGGCTTTTAAATTAATTCACAATAGAGGACTGCTTACTTCCTTCACTGGCTTTTCTCTTCATCTCACTTTCGTCTCTGTTTCTCCCAAATCAAACCTTATCATGTCTTCTGTTTTTAACAACTAATCATATCCGTTCTATGACATAACCTATTTACAAACATAAATGTATATAAAAGACTGGCTGCTTTTCAGATTTTATTGATTAGACATGATTAGACTCTCAAAACACTGGTGAAGTAAGCCAATAGGTAAACATTTCCAGTCAAAAGACGTGGCTTTTGTGCCTTTACCTAAACTGTTGTAAATCAGTGCAGCATCGACAGAATGAGTTCTGAAGCGGGGACATCCAGCTTTAGATGACTTAATGTAGTATTTCCCTGGGAACATGCTTCCTCGGGAAGAAAATTATGTCCATTTCAAAGTTAAATGCATCAATGTGGAGCACTTTGAGAGCACAATTAAGGGCCAGCGCCAGGAAGGGGTCCCGTGGGGGTCCTCCCTCACCAGCAAGCGGCCTTCCCTTACTAGTCCAATCTCCTAGGCAGACTGCGTGGAATAAAATTTGAATATTTTAACTCAACACACAAAGTTAAAATATTCAAATTTTATTATGGCACTATGGCGGGCTGAATGTCAGAATGTGACTTTGATTTAATTTGAACTAGGCTCCAAAAAGTCAAATGGTTGATGATTCCAACAGGCTTCTTCTTCTATGAACTTTATACCTAGTTTAAACATAACATCTACATTTGAAAGTACAGTTCAGTGTCAGATCAGTCAACTATTTTATTTTGAAATGTATTATCAAGCCAATAATAGCTAATAAAAGACTTCAGAACATTGTTTGTTGCAAATGTATTCAATGGTTTGGTACCCATCAAATTTGGTCCACCAATAACGACTTTGCCAGGCAGAGACACATAATGTCCTCCTGCTGATAGGGTCATTGCAAACCTAGATGGACACTGGGTGAATGAATGTGATCCACAAGAGCATTAGTGAGGTCCAGCACTGATGTTTGGTGATAAGGTCTGGCTCACAGTCTGTGTTCCACTTTATCCCAAAGTGGTTGGATGGAGTTGAGGTCTGTGCAGGTTTTCAACAGCAAACTGGGAAAACTGGTAAAAACACCAAACACACAATGGACCTGGATTACCCACAAGGACATTTTCATGTTAAAACAGCATTGTTTTTTTTATCTCTGAAACTGTTATAACCGAGCTGGAGCCACACTATTGTCTAAAATACCATTTTATGCTGGGATAACCTGCAATGACATTGACATATTGTTTCCTATTGATTGATTTCTCCAAATGTCTTTGCACTGTGTATGAATTAATTTGTTATTAGTGATAGTGAATAGTAAGTTTGTGGTAAACTGATTAAGCATTATTTAGGAATATGCTACATTTAAGCAAAATATAAATACAAAAACATAAATAAAATTAAAATAACTCTGGATTAGGTAATGCAGGTGTATGTTTTAGTGGTGCATACAGTATTACCAATCCAATTTACAAAATCATCATATTCCTTGTAACATTCGCGCCCCTAAAGCCTTGGTTATACTCCCAATGAGACACGAACACAAACAGATAAGGACACCACAGATTCATAGCAATTATTTTTATTATATTTTACAAAGTCTGTGTTCCACACATTTGCAGTAGCTCGCTATGCTACCACTTGCAGCACAGTGACGTATCCCCAATGTGTTGTAATCCCACGGATGTGCCCAGGCTGTCAGCGCGGTTACAACAAATTGGGAATACGCAGATGTCCACACAGAGCCTATACATACACCCTCTGATGACAAAGATTATTTTTACGTACCTGCGGATGCAGAAAGTATAACATCAGCTTAAGGGCTCTGGGTCCCTGGACAGTAGCCCACTTTGCCTGGTTTGTACTACAGCCTTAAATAAGATACTAACCCACACCAGGAAAAAGTACACTAATATGGGGTCAGTGTGTCCATATATATTTGTAAAAAAACATTGCATTTTTATATTTATCCCATTAACAGTGTATATATCTGTAAATCAGCATGTAAGATACAGCTATGCAAATATTACCAGCCTGTACACACATTCATTGCCAAATACATATCACTGTGTTTCTCTTTAATTGTAAACCCAGCACTGAGAAATGCCAAATTCTGTTTCCTATGGAATGTGCTGGCAGTCTCTTAATGCAGAGAACTGGGCAAAGCTGAAATCTTCTAAAGTCAGTCCATCCTTTTCTTAATAACTGCTATACTGAACTAAGAATTTGTGAAAATTTGATTTGAAATTGATAAAGAATAAGTACTGTTTTCCTTATCTTTTGTGTGACTGTCAAGCTGCCAGAGCCTTGTGCAGTCAAAATACCTTTTTCCCTTATGAAAATGATGGTAATTGCTCTTCCTCTCTATCACCACCTCTCTTTGCAATGGTAACCAGTGCCTGAGCCCGGCACTCCAGTGAGTGAGCTGTGCTGAGAGCCCATTTGACTCTCAGAGAAGAAGGGGATTATGGCTCATAATTGACAGAGGGCAATAGGATTTGGTGGGATTTATTGCCATCTGAGCACATCCTTGCTCAGATGGCAATAATGTCACATCCTTGCACATCGCCTGACTGCTCTCAAATCCACTGGCTGTCCAACAACGTTGTCTCCTCCTGAGCACTGAGGCCTAATATCGCAGTCGTGGCCGTGTTTGACAAAATGTGTTTAATTCCCCACCGCCTTTGAGCGTTGGATCCTCAAATAAATGATAGGATTCAGCGATTAAATACACAAGTGAGAATGAACTCTGTAATTATTCACAAGGAGGAAGGATAGGAAGGCACGGAAAACATCGACTCTAGAGTTGTAGGTCAAACTGAAAACAGCGGGGCATTTTAAGAAGCTGCTGGGCTGAGCGAGTGGCTGTCTGAGTGCTGAAATTAGTGGCCTTCTGCGACTGGCAATTACGCACTTCAGCAACACACACACACACAAACACACAAAATGTTCACCTCTTGCTTCATCACCCCCAAACACACCAAAATACAAGATGAAAGTTGTGCATTCGCAGGTGCAGAGCGAGTCGAGAGCCATGATGCATTCAGGGGGGCAGGCGGAGTCATCCAGCCACTCTGGGAACCTGAAGTGGCCAGGAGAACAATCCAGAGCCAGAGGGGGTCCGACAAAGCCAGATTGACCTTGTCTGCGCTAACAGGTCGAGTAGAATAAATGACAGAAAGGTGAACATCAGTCATTAGGACCGTGGCAGATTTTTAGGACTGATGATTTCCAGCTCTCCTCCCTCGCCTGGCATCCCCTGTTCTGAGGCCTACAATCTGTTAGATTCTCATTCAGCAAAGTCAGATTTCTCTCTTGGCTGGGCTCTCACCTGCAGGATCGTACATCAGATAGAGCTCGTTCATCTTCCCAAGCCATGGACCCGGAGGGAATGAGGTGGACGGACCGCAAGAATACTTTAAATGGGAGAAATGGACAAAGGGGGAGAAATGGAGGACGGGAGAAGCTTGAACACTAAACCAAAGATTAAAAGATTAAAGGGGCTATGAAAAAGATTTTTACTTTTCCTCAGTACAAAATGACAATAATTATTCAGCACCGGATCGATTTTTGAATTTGAAAATTCACTTTTGTTTTCTGCACATAATAAAACAATCTGCTTCTTCCACAAAAAAGCACAAGTGAATGAACAGTTGGCTTTTATTTGGAAAAAAATCTAGTGTACCAATGTTCTTGCCATTCCTCATGTTTTCCAAAATGGCCATGTAAAATCATAGCTTATGAAGGTTCTTTGATTTTGAGTTTCAAATACAGTTACATTTTTGTAGTAATGGCTTATTGGTATCAGCAGAGCAACATTGTTATTTGTGTTTCCTTACTAATTTACTGTGTAATAAAAAATGGTCCATTTGACTCCAAATGGACCATAATTTATTAAATGAAAATAAAGTGAAGTATGCTTTAGGGCGGGCTTACTGTGATTGACAGGATATCGTCCGTGTTTTCGTCTTAGGACCTTAACACTTTTACCGTGTGTTTTCACTTCATGACATTATTTTTCCGAAACGCATTGTCAATGACAAAATGACAAAAATAAAACATTGTCTAGACAACACTTGACATAAGCTGATGGCTGCTGTGACAGACACCCTTTCACATTCAACAGTTTCAGTTGGATAGCCATCTGTTGGGACACAACTATTTCCTGTACATTGTTACATTTGTGAATTGACTGTCTGCAGTTTTAAGGGATGGATTGAGTGGGATCTTGTCGGAAGAATTCTCAATAAGTGCTGACAGATAATTTGTGTTAATTAGCGAGCGTATGGAGGAGAATAAGCTAGTGCTGTTTTGATTTTGCCATTTTAATATCTTCCATAACACACAAGTAAGCAGCAGGAATGTATGTAAGTATGAGAGATTGAGTCAAAATACACTACAGTGTGTGTGTTTCTGGTAATGAAGGAACATGTCACCCAGTGCAACAGTGTCATTGATGTGGTTTTAATGGTTTTGGCGGAACAATGGAGGATTAAGGCTTATATCAGGCTTTGGTACACACAATACTTTGTGTGATACATTCATTGTTGATTTTGGTCTGTATGTGAGATTTGTTGAGAAAAATAAAATTTACTGAATATTGACAGCCTTTAAACTCATCAGTTAATCTGTACACCTTTAGCCGCTGCACCTCGAATATGGATGGGAAATTTAGCAATTCTTGTAATGTGAGAAATTATTTTGATAGCTAATTAGATAGCACATCATTCTGATAAGTTACTATGTCTTCTATGTGTTTTCACCTTGTCCTAGTGCTAGAGGCAGTTACAGATTGATGTATCTCCAGTTGTTTTTTCCACATAGGGGTAGCAGGACAAACAACACTTGACATATTGTCACCTTATAAATTCGCTTTTCAATTATGAGCAGATTTAGAAAGCTTTAAAATGATTTCATTAATTATATTTCATCGCTTGAAAGTCACATTACACATTAAATCCATTGTTAATGTAAAACCATTGAGATATAATCATAGAAACAGAACAGGAGTAGAAGGACATTGAACTGTACGTCATGGTCATTTGACTAGTTCAGAACAGTTTGGCGGCAGAGGATGGAGCCACAGAGCTGAAACTGCTGCTGACTGACACACAGCAGATGTCTATGTAAAAGTGAAAGTCGGCGTGGTGGGACTTCACTAGAGTGCAGCTCGGGTCGCATCATTTCTGTCCGAAGAGTAGTAACCCAGCCCGACCTGAACCCGACAGGCATTTTGTTGTTAATGTCTGAACTGACCCGAACCCGACCCAGCTGAACACTGAATTTGTGTCAACGGGGTGCTTTCGTAAAAAGTCACTCCGAGCACCTCAGCACACTCTGGCACAAACTGGACCATTTGTAAATTTCGGAGGGCTGCTGGGATATACCGTTCTATGGTGGCAGAGCGTCCTCTAGACACTGTGTTAATGTGTGGTGAACAGCTGAAATCTCACATCACAAAGACAGCAGGTCCATCATTTTCATTTATTTGTAATCTTATTTTTACAAAAAAAGAACTTCAGGCAACATGTAAAGTAGGCCCAACCCAACCGGAACATAATTTGTATAATACTTGAATCTATACGGATGTTGCCGCTACATCCTTAGCAACAATGATGGTACGCATGAAAATGGCCGCTCCTCATCCTGCTACACTGAGTTAAATTTATTTTTCTCTGGATTGTTTTGAATGGCCCTTTTTGTTTGACGAGGTATTATGAGAATGATGAACAATGAATACTTTTTAGAAATCATGTCAAATTGAGCTATGTTTACTTTTTCTCCAATTATTGTGTCTTTGCCCAGAAGTCACAAAAAAACTAGCACTGTTTTTCAAACACTGCCTTTTCAACTGAATGTAGCTTAGACCTGTTTATTACTCACCCAGAATCTATATTTGTTTACAATTGTCCAATGTTGATAGGACGAAGTCAGTGAAAGTAAAGAAAAGCAACAGCTCCACACGGGGATGATTTACTCTAACCCATATTCCTAACAGTCATAAAACAGACATACAGAGTGGAGGCAGCCTTTTATCGCTCTCTGGATACTCAGCCTTTAATAAACCCAGTGAATCTGTATTACAGAGACACAATTAAACCTGGTGCGAGAGTGGATAGAGACGTATTATCCATCAGCCTATGGGGGAGTCGGTTGTGGGAACAACATAAAAATATAACAGTAATTACAAATGGAGGCAACAGCATGGAAATTAATCAATCAAGCTGTCCTTGTTTTAAGATGCAGGCTGTGTTCGTCGTGTTGGCTGTTAGGGAGAGCTAGTCTCCTGCATGACACACCCGTCAGCTCAGACAGCACCCAACATGTGATCATGGAGACGGTATAGTGCAAAGTGTCAGGTGTACCTGGATACGGTGTGAAATACAAACTAATGAGACAAGAGGAGTAAACATGGAGCAGCATACAGCCTACCGTCTAATGTGTTTAAATGGAGCTGCACATCCACCGTTCCTGTCCAAATTGAATTCTGAGGCTAATTTAGAATTTTAAGTGCACTCAAGGAAAAAACACACCCACCCACACACGTTGAAAGAACAAGCAATCTGAACAGAACACAGGGCAGGTCCCAGGCTTTCTGAGGCCGGAATGATGTCACTTGATTCAGCACCGGTCAGGGAAGAAGACTTCAGACTACTGTAAGTATCCACGAGCTAGTCAGAGGAAGAAATTCCTGCAGAATAACAGCCATTTTTTTGTGCTATTAATCAGTGTGTCATTATATGTTTTTGAAATGCTGTATTTATCATAAATACTTTCACTCAATGCTTATAAAATGCCACCAAAAAGCATCCCTTTTTCAGAATGAGGTTTTCAGATGGTCAATAAAACAAACCAAGATAGAAAACTTTATTACTCATTTCAACCTAATGCTGGTCACAATAAAAGCCCTAGACATGTTCACTGTTTAACTGTTTACCAGCAGGAACTTAAATTCACTCAGATTGTTTTTTATTTAGTCTTGAATATTCAGTGTTTGCAGAAAATACTTTTAGCATGTGCACTGAAACGTAATAATAATACAATATTATACAAGTTATACAAATAATGAACTTTATTTGGATAGCACCTCGTATACGAGAAATGAAGCCCAAAGTCTAAGGAATATAGACATAGAATGGAGATAATTTGAGACTTATTTAATGTGATGTAAATATGTCCGAAAGCTTGACATCTTGTGCACAATAATTATTACGCACCTAATTGTCCGACACAAACGCAGACCCGGTTTTGACAAATTCACTGCAGGTCTCTATTACACCCAAATAATCATTGTTCAGCCGTCTCAGAGCATCTTCCCAGGATGTAGCTCTTATCCGTGTCGGGTACAACCAGAAAACTGCCCCAGAAAAATCCGCCAGTGTGATGCTGTGGGGGCTTCAGATCCCACACCACAGTCTCTGCATCTAAAATCAACCAACCCCTGATGACAATAATAAAATAATAACCATCAGTACCCACATTTACAGCATGCACATGAACACCAGTACTGAGGATGCATATAATCAAGAAGAATACATTTTAAAAGAGTTAAGATGTGAAAAAGAGAAGGAAAATAAAACACCATGACAAAGATGTGGCCCTGGGCCCATTATACTCTAATGCTGCCTTGGACATCTTGTACACAGTTTATATTGTGATATGAGATGTGGTTCTGTTAACCACATCTCATGTCCCTCTGTCTGCTGAACATATCTTCATACAACAGTTCAATATGATGTCTTTAGAAAAGTAACTCAAAATCCTGCTACACCTTTTCCATTTCCGCTCATAACATGCATACAGCCTTTTCAAAATAAAATGCCGTGCAACAGTTAGATTTAGGAAACAAAACTACTTAATTAGGTTTTGGAACACATCATGGTTTGGGTTAAAATAACTACAGAATTGCCGTTACTGAAGTACACAACATTACATGACACTCATCCTTTTGCTGTCTTTATACTTCCTCATTTTGTGAATGAAGTCGCATTGTTTTTGGTAGGTTATACAAGTAGAAAAAAATGAATCTAACTTCCGTAACTCCATCAGATTCTCAAAACTGTAATCCAAACGTCATATCTCCATCCAACGTTCTTCTTGAATGAAGGAGCACAGCAGAGCTGAAGGTAAACAGTGACGAGGGGATTTCGTATGACTTCGTCTGAGGCAATATTGAAAATACTGTTGTGCTTATCAACAGCAGTCTGCCTGTTGGCTTGAAAAAGGTTCTGGGTGAAGGTGGCTCGCAGCTCCAACTGTGAGCTATTCATGTTATTATGATAATAGATGGAAGCGTTTGCTTGATATCAGCTTGATTTTGCGAATATATTAACAATATGATGACACATGCAAGTATCTGACTATAGCTAAAAATATCAACTTTGATGACACAGTGTTCAATTACTGTAAAAACTCCATTTTTTTTCTCATTTCATAACAGTTTTGGACATACGAGGCTTCTGCCCGTCAGCATCAATAAATTGCTTAGTACCTGGTGAAGGCAGTATTTTCAATTTAAATGTGTAAAAAAAGCAGTACACACACTTTCAAATAACTTAAACAATTAAATTATGATGACGAACAAAGAGCTTCTCGTCTTTAATTTACTCTCTTGGGGGTCCTAAGCAGCTTACTTTTCCATGCCTCTGGCTGCCTTCAATAAATATTCTCTCATATTTTAACCAAAGTATTTAAAATGCGACACAGAACGGTTAGATCTGTATCCCAAAATTGAATTTGCGAACGTTTTGAAAAGCAGTGGAACTGCAGTCTTCCTTAGGCAGCGAAAAAAAAACACTGCAGCTTGGAAACCACTACTCTGTCGCTCTGTATGTGCAGTTTGAAACCGTTTCTTTTTTTTTCCTGCTGAGAATGTGCTTACCGTACCAGCTTTCTCATTTACTTTTACAGTCTGCATTGACATATTTCTCACACCGTGCTCACTTTGCATTCTCCTTTTCTATAGGCCAGGCCATTAAGCCTGTGTTAGATAGTGCGGTAAAAGGCTCCTGTGCTTTAATCCGTGGGGAAAAAGAGCTGGAATAATAAAAGGTATTTTCATGAAGGTACTTACAGTAGCAATATGTGACCCACTGTGCTTGGTGGTGCCATTATTAAATTATATTCACCTCTCCGGCTTCATCAGCAGGTGTGAGATGTCCGGGCAGAGGTCAAAAATAAATGTGAAAAAGGAAAATGTATGTGTCGTGCTACCTGGAAAGTGACCAATGTTTGGATGTGAAACCGTACAAACACAGAGAGACTGGCAGCCTTTGCTACAAAATGTCTCTTCCTCGTGGTGTTCCGCATCTCTCTGAGAGGGTCTCAGTTTTTTCGCCCAATGCATTTGAACTGCTTCTCCAACACTTGTCTGACCCAATTTAAATGACGTGTGGAGGAGAGCGAGCGGGGGGCATTTAAATGCAAGAAATGACAACAAGCTCGCCCCCGCATGTGAAGACTGTGTGGCTCCTCTCGCTTCCTTCCACACCACGGCTCCCTCCCTCTCTTCCTACTCGCGCTCCTCTCTTCTTCACACTCTTTTTTTGTTCACTCCTCTTCCCTCTCGGCCTATGTCTCTCAGTCTCCGTCTCTTTCTCTCTCTCTCTGCTCTGTCTTTTCCTCTGGTTGCTACATTAGCATAATGCAGCCTTTGCCTGCCAGTGAAGGGGAGCGTATCCGGCCCACACTTCCCTCAGCCTAGCCGTGCCAGCCACGGCTCTATATACTGCCGAGGCGCGCACAGAGACGGCAGCAACCCCTCGCTCCCTCACATATGGAACGGAGTTGACAGGATTATAATTAATGGAGAACGGGGGACCCACGGTGAACTCGCAACAAGTTAACTTCCTAAAGCTGCATTTGGAAAACAAATCCCACACAGTCCAGTGATGTTTGGTTAAAGTGCCGGTGTTGAGAGTTCCTCATTTGCATCAACTCCGGGAGTTAGCTAACATGTCATGATACCAAGACAGACTCCAAGGCATAAACACACTTAACACTGAGAGTCTGTCAGCTTGAAATTAGAAGGGTACATCTCAGTCATGTGCAGTTCTGAGATACTGAGCATGAAATATCTTATATTTCAGCTTGGAAATCCATTATGCACTTCAAATATTTAACCAGAAAAGTCATTAGAGAAATAACCCCGATAAATACAAATATTATGGATATGGATGAACATTTCATTCTTAAAAAAGGAAACCTATTTACTCACAATATTCTGAGCAGTAACATACCACGGAATAGAACCACTTAAAGGTAGGGTTGGTAATAATTTTCAAAACGTTTTTGATATTTTTAATAAAAGTTTGACTACATTCTGACAGCCATGAATGAATTAAATGCTCTAACAAAAAAAAGCAAAAATATACCGAATCTTGGCTGTCGCAGCGCTGTAATAATCACGTTCATTCTTTAATTTGGCTTGAGCCGTAAGTACTAAGTCATGTTCGTTGTTTACGTACATAATTATCATTTTGGGGGCGTGGCTTTGGAGGGAGTGACATGCTGTCAGTGTTGCCGACTTGGTGACTTTCTTGCTAGATTTAGCAACTTTTGGAGCTAGTGCTACTGGTTCCTCTCATTGGAAAAGATTTGGAAATACTGGGCTGGGTTTTTCGTTTTGATAAAAAAAAAAAAAAAAAAAAAGAGAAAACATACCCTTGCCAGATTCTCAAGATTACCAACCTTAGGTTTAATGGCTTTACAATGAAACAAAAAAAAAGAATATGTGAATACAATTTTAGCTTCTGAGGTTTAATGTGACTCAATCCTTTGCTTTTAAACTGCCTGCTGTGGTACAGTGATCTTATGCTCCCTATTCAGGTGACCATTTGTGGCTGTGCAGATGAATGGATGAACTATAATTATGCTGTGGTGGCAGCTTAAAGTGTAATTCTATTCATATTAAGCTTTAATTATACCTAGCAGTCAAAGTACTGCTGAAATGGAACACTGTATACTATTTGAACCCCTGATTGGGATGGTAATCTTCATTCAATTGGTAACATTTTTAACATAGATACACATACACACACACACACCCCTGTATTTCTATCTCTGTAAGGGCCTTCATTTATATAATGCACGTGTCTCCTAACTTTAACCTTTACAACTAAATGCCAATAACCCCTACTTTGACTCTAACCCTAACCTAACTCTAACTATAACCTTAAAACCAAGTCTTGCCCCTTAAACAGGCCTTTGGAAACGTGAGGACCAGCCAAAATGTATTCACTTCCCAAAAATGTCCTCACTATGTTGGTTAAAAATTAGTTTCAGTCCTCTTTTTGTACCAAGCACAAGCATATACACACACTCACTCATGAAAGGGAAAACACGTACAAAGTGTGTGGTTACAGAAGCAGCACTTTGAGAAAACCGCTAACATGTTTAAAAGAGCAGAAGGGTTTCCCTGCATTCCAGAGTCTGTTTAATCAATAGAGCATCTACTCCAAAGAGAAGGGCATTTTCTGCCTGGCTAAGGTGGAAATGGCCAGAGAATTAACATGTTTAAAAGTCCTAAGAGGGACCTTAGCCGTGAGGTCAGCGTGGCTAACACGATTATCATGCTTGGCTTGAGTAGCAGCTGAGCAGTAATATTGTTGTGACATCCTGCATAAAAGATCTAACCACAATTACACACAAGTCAAGGTGACTCTGTTCAGTAAGCTCGAAATGGAGCTTTAAAGAAACCTATGTGAATACACTAAGTGTTCAGAAAAGCACTTATTGTTTGGGAATATATGAGAAATGTAAGCTAATTTTTAACGTAAAGCCCCAGTATTTCAATTACTATCCTATTCATTAGAAAAAAATTCTAATGTCCATAAAACCTATTTTATATTAACAAGTGGGTGGCTGTGTTAGCAAGCTTTCTACAGAACTAGTTTGATCGCTAAAAACATTAATATTGACCTCAGATTGCCCTGCAAAACAAGGCATGGTATCCTCTAACCCAAAAGTGTTCTTCATTTTGGGAGCAAAACCCAGTTTATCCCTCTGAGCCCACTCGACCTAAGACGACCCAAACTAGCCTATTCATCATTTTATCACCTACTCTCTACTGTCATCTGAGATATGGTGGCTGGGCAGTCAGAGGATAATAACCAGTCACAATCAGAACATTGATTCTGTTATTATAAGCCTCCTGAAAGGAGAGGAACTAGGTCATGGGACAGTAGTTGATGACTTTGTTTCATGATGTAAGGAGTCTTTTTGGGAGCTGATCATGTCAAAAACCAGGTACATGATCGTTCTGTTGAGGAAGTCGGCACCCAACCAAAACTGATAGATTTGGAAGGGAATGATATTAACCTGGTGGATAATCACAAGTATTTGGGGACTGTGTTTGACAACAACTTTCAACCAAACATAGCTGCAAGTTCTAAAAATGTTCATCATCAATTTACTCTATGATGCATGCGCTACAATGGTGACTCTGTTCTATAGAACTTTAATTTTGTTCTTTCTCTCCTTCTGTATTGTAGCTTGGTTTGGGAACTTGAAACTGGCCAATAGGAATAAGTTTGTCCGGCTCATCAAAGTGGCCAGCAAAGTTATTGGGCTGAGTCAGCTTCAGCTACTAAAAAAAGTAGGTCCTAAGGAAAGCCCAGGTCTTACTGGACTGTCCTAATCACACCCTGCAGAAGGAGTTGAAGTATCTTTTGTGTGCACAGCAATTAGTTGCCTAAATTTGGACATGTGATCTTGGCACCAAAGCACTTTAAGCATTCGGCATTTCACTGCTTATTGCACCATTTAAAGTGATCTCACCTTAGAACTGTTTGTCCCTGTGATTTGCCCATATTGTTGCATTATGTGACTATGTTTCATAAAGAATGTGCTAATTTTTCCCTTTTGGGTACAGTTTTTTCTCAGAACGTGTAATTTACAAAGCAGATATGTGTTGATGGAGAAAACAGGCAATTTAATTTCAATTGGATATAAAGATTTTTCTCTTGTATTTCCTTTTCCACTTTATTTGCCTATACCTTATGTGTCCAGTATATGACTTTATATAAAGATTAGAATAACACAATGAACACACCTGAGGTGTTTTGTCTTGATAATCCTGCTTGGTATACTATTCCAAATGTCATCCTTGTAGGTTGAGGAAGTGTATTATCTCCAGAAGTCTATACTTATACATCTCAGCTTGTTTTTACCTCAATCTTTCTAATGATAGCTTGGGTTACTGCAGGCAAAAGCATATTGCTTCTTCTCGAATGTGAAATGTTCGTCCCTTCCGTGCATTGTGCCCTTTATTATCAGATAAAAGCAAAAATCATTCGGTTGTGTAACCTGTCCTGTGATCAGAGGGGCTTGTAATAAATGGGGAAAGGAAAAAGCACTCAAAAGCAATGTTGAGCTTTTGCCTTAAAGGCGCACCAACTGGGAACCAGTGAGCTTAGCTAATTGAAGTTGCGCTTTGTTCTGCATGGTGCCCATTGAAAAACAGACTTATTGAGTTGAAAACAGTTACTGATGTTGACAGGGGAAGAGAGCAGCAGAGAGAGTTTGGCCTAACTTGATCCAGCTGTGTTGTAAGCGCCGCCCTGAGAAGGCCAAGGAAGGAGAGACATCATTGTCAGCTCTCAGGGCATCTCATTTAGGATTGAGCTTGGCAAGAGAGGGACTGGAGCTACAGCTGTATCTCCAGCGACATCAGAAAGACTCCTAATAGATCAGCTATAAATCCAAACTGCCCCAAAAAAATATAATTCCTGCACTTACAAAAAAACATTCCCAAAACTCTCACAAGAGCAACATTGCTAGATTATGGCCATGATGATTTAGAAACACAACAATATTTGATTCATCTCCAAGCCTTGGAAAACATTCCCTGTTTACCATGTGTTTACTGTGATGAATTCGGCTTCCTCAATAATCCCCAGTCTAGAATCACCAATTAGCCAAGCTTAGTTTGGCAGTGCACTCTGCTTGTGTACAGAGTGTACGGTGCCAGGGAGGCGCAACTTTGACAAAAAAAAAAAAGACAACATGTTATTTACTCTGTCGACAGACCCAGAATTCTCACTGCTCACAGAACACACAGAAAGCAGGAGGCTTCGCCTAGATGACAGCTGGGCTCCAAAGCCCTGTTCCCCTTTTACTTCCAAAACCTTCCAGGAGCGGGTGGATCTGCCATTTGGCATGACAGCACAAGGACAGGAAAAAATGAAATCCAGCTGTGTGAATTTGATCAAATTACCTGCAGTAATGAATTAGGGGCAAGCCTAGAAGGTTATAGCCCAAAGTGTCTGCAATGCTCATCACATCGCACAATATGAAAGCTTTGAACAGGACATACTTACAAAGTAGTTGGGCTTAATAAATAGAAGTTTTTTAATTGCACTAAAAATTGAGTCCCTAAATTCAAAAAAGAGCATAAAATTGCTGGGAAATGCCACAGCAATCATAGTGTGTAAAAGTGAAAATCAGAAAATCAGAAGAGCGTGGGTATCTACAGCTAATCTCGTCTCAGATCACTGATTTTATTGTGTACAAACAAAAAGGTGCAATATGTAAGATTCAGACATTGCTATAGCAGCAAACCACTATTTGCCATGTAAAAATATGGTTGCGTAATGTCTACCTGAGCAGAGAATGAAGTTGCTCTCCCTCTGTTGAGCTTCTCTGTGCTTTATGAACAAAGATGGGCCGCCGAGCGGCAAACAGAAACCAGAACACGTTGCCTGTTTATAGAGATTTTGCAAGAAACTGACCAACATCACGCTTAATAGCACAATAAGAATGTCACTTCTAAGCAGTTCTAGTCCTCTCTTGAACAATATTCCATTCATCAAAGGTGTATAATATATAAATTCCAGCACTACCGTTAAGAACCTTGGAGTTATCTTTGACCAGGATCTGTCTTTTAACTCTTATATAAAACAGATCTCAAGGACAGCCTTTTTTCATTTACGTAACATTGCGAAAATCAGGCAAATCCTGTCTCAAAGTGATGCAGAAAAACTAGTTCATGCATTTGTTACCTCTAGACTAGATTACTGTAACTCCTTATTATCAGGCTGCTCTAATAGATCTCTTAGATCTTTACAGTTGATCCAGAATGCTGCAGCACGTGTTCTAACAAAAACTAAGAAAAGAGATCATATTACTCCAGTATTAGCTTCTCTGCACTGGCTCCCTGTTAAATCAAGAATAGAATTTAAAATTATTTTACTTACCTACAAAGCTCTAACTGGTCAGGCACCGTCTTATCTTAAGGAACTTATAGTTCCATATTACCCAACTAGAGAGCTGCGCTCAATCAATGCAGGGTTACTTGTGGTTCCTAGAGTATATAAAAGTAGGATGGGAGCCAGAGCCTTCAGTTATCAGGCTCCTCTTCTGTGGAACCAGGTTCCAGTTTCAGTCCGGGGGCAGACACACTCACCACTTTCAAGAGCAGGCTTAAGACCTTCCTTTTTGATAGCGCTTATAGTTAGGGCTGGTTCAGGTTCGCCTTGGTCCAGCCCCTAGATATGCTGCTATATGCCTAGACAGCCGGGGGACTACCTAGGATACGCTGAGCTCCTCTCTCCTCTTCTCTCCCTCCTTCTTTATGTATTAATCTCCTATTTATGCACATTACTGATTTTGCTTCTTCCCCGGAGTTCTTGTGCTTTCTCGCCTCGCAGGTTCCCAGGAATCGGGGTTATATTTGGACTGTCATCGTGCCACCTACTGAGGCCCTGCTGACACCCACTACTACTACCACTATCATTATTAGTCACATTACTATTATTATTGCCTGTACTATTACGCTTATTGACTTGCTTGTACCCTGGAGTCTTTGTGCTTTCTCGCTTCGCAGGCTTCTATAAATCGTGGCTGTACCTGGACCGTGGACGTGCATCCTGCTACGGCCCTGCTGACACCGACTGCTACCACCATTATTATTACTAGTCACATTACTATTACTACTATTACCTGTACCATTAAGCATTTTAGCTTTACTTCCACCCTGAAGCCCTTTTGCTTTCTCGTTCTGCAGGTTTCCATGAATCGTTGTGGTACCTGGACCGTAGTCGTGCCTCCTGCTGTGAGCTGACTGACACCCACTGCTACTTCGATTATTATTATTAGTCACATTACTATCCCTATTTTCATGGCTATAATTCTACTGTAATAATTGCTGCTGTTATTATATTATAAGTAGTCTTATTATATGAATCATTTATGTCATATACATTGAATGTGTTGTATCTAAGAACTGTTATGCTGCTCATTCTGTACACATGACATCTATTGCATTCTGTCCATCCTGGGAGAAGGATCCCTCCTCTGTCGTTCTCCCATAGGTTTCTTCCTTTTTTCTCCCTGTTAAAGGGGTTTTTTAGGGGAGTTTTTCCTGTGCCGATGTGAGGGAAGGACAGAGGATGTTGCATGTGTACAGATTGTAAAGCCCTCTGAGGCAAATTTGTAATTTGTGATTCTAGGCTATACAAAATAAACTGAATTGAATTGAATTGAAATTGAATGCCTTAGTATTGATTCTGGGCTATACAAAATAAACTGAATTGAATTGAATTGAAATTGAATGCCTTAGTATTGAACAATTAGCTCTTTGCTAAGCCCCGCTAATAATTAGATTTCTCTAGTCAGCAACTATGTGTGGTTTCTTCAGTCTTCTATATCTGCTGTATTCAGATTTAAACGTCTTTATTAACAGTTCTTTAACCTCAATGGGTTCTTCTGAACATGAATTGTCCTGAACATGAATGGAACATTGAAGAACATGAACTGTTCTTCTGAACATGGCTTCTCTTGCCTACTCCTTGCTGCTAGAGACCTGGCACCGCTTCCTCTCGCATAGCTGAGCCACATTTGTCTTGAGGAGGAAGCAGTTGAGACCCTCAGTATGGCTTGAAGATGATCATCAGTAAGTCTGGACCTGTACTTGGACTTATTGAAGTTCAAGGTGGAGAAGAGCTTTTCGCACAAGTATGTGCTCCCAAAAAGGCACATGGTCCGCTTGAACATTCGGGAAGGCTCAGGGAAGCTGGGGGTCAATTCTCTCAAAAATTGCCCAAGCTTGTCTGCTTTTCCACTCACCTCCCTGAACTTGGCTTTGAGGTCAGAGTTGCACTGCAGGTCAATGAGCTCCATTTGAAGCACAGGAGGGGCATCTTGCACATCAAAGGAGAAGGGGTCCGCAAAAATTTGAAATGTGGCTCTGTGCGTCTTGAAGTCTGCAAATCTGTGATCAAATTCCTCCTGTAGCTTCAAAATGGCATCAACATACTTCTCACCACTGAATGGTGTGCCTGCATCCACGAGTGCCTTGCATGCTGGGAAATGGCAAAGGTTTGTCTGAGAGAGCTGGGCTTTCCATAACACAAGTTTTGTGGAGAATGCTCTCACGTTGTCATAAGCAGCACTGACGAGTTGCCCCTGGCCTTGTAACTTCTTGTTCAGTACATTAAGCTCATGTGTGATATCAACAAGAAAAGCTAAGTCCATGAGCCATTTGGGATCACTTAGCACAGGAACAGCCACCCCATCCTTCTCCATGAAGGCTTTCACTTCTCTTCAAGGCGTTTCCCCTGCTGAGCCAACGTACCTCGGTGAAGTAGAGCACATCCCCATATTCTGACTCTATTTCCTCTAAAAAAGCACAGAACCTTCGGTGCTTTAAGACTGTTATTGCCGACGGACAGGTGTCGGTATGTGACTGCAGACCACATTAGGCTACATTATTTTCTTACTTTTCTTTTATCTCGCCGCGTACGCATCACTTTGATTTATTTTGTCAGAGAGAGACATATATACGTATAATGTCCCGCTGGGCAGCAACTTAAAAAACTTTTTTGGAGGTGTTGTGAACGCAGCGCTGGGACGAATGTCCGCATTTAATAGAAATGAGGCAGCCAGCCAGGCACGGAGAAAACTCTCCATGGCAACGCTGCTGTCACTCTCCATGGCAACGCTGCTGTCACTGTCACTCATTGAGAATGTTTCTCTGCTTGCATCAAGCCCGGTCGATGTCCCGCCCCCGAGAGCCATATACCCCACCGTGATTGGTAGGTTCCTCCGCACACAACACTGTAAAGTGCCATTCATATAAAACTCGCGGGCCGCACTAACATTAAACTTTCATATTAAGGTGGGGGCCACAAAATATCGTCTAGCGGGCCGCAATTGGCCCGCGGGCCGCGTTTGAGACCCCTGGTGTAGACTAATAATAATAATAATAACTGTATTTATATAGCACCTTTAAAAACAGAGTTTACAAAGTGCTTCGACAGACAAGGTAGCAAAAGCAAGACAATCGATAAAGATAAAACAGTACAACAGATGAAACAATAAAAACAATCGATAGGATAAAACTAAACTAAGAAATAAAATGAAATAACAAGTGAGAATAAATAAAATAAATGAAATAAATAACAATAGTATATGAAAATAAGATAAGATAGTAAAGCCGTTAATAAAATGAAACATTAAATGACGACATCACATAAAAGCCATTCTGTAAAAATGTGTTTTAAGAAGTGATTTAAAAGAGATTACTGAGCCTTATCTCCTCAGGCAGGTCGTTCCAAAGCCAAGGGGCCCTTATAGCAAAAGCACGGTCGCCTTTAGTTTTCAGTCTTGACTTTGGAACAGCCAGAAAGACCCCACCTGAGGATCTAAGGCTGGCTGGCTCATACGGGGTCAACATTTCTAATATATATGTTGGGGCCAGACCCAGACGTGCTTTAAAAGTGATGTGTAAAATCTTAAAATCAATTCTAAAACGAACAAGCAGCCAATGAAGAGAAGCCAGGATTGGGGTGATGTGATTTCATCTGTTAAAACCAGTAAGAGCCTAGCTGCTGCGTTCTATACTAGTTTGAGGCAAGAGAGTGACTTGTGGTTGATGAAAGAGAGGAGGGAGTTACAGTAGTCCAGTCTTGAAAAGATAATTTATTTCCAGGTCAGGGTGAGTGAGGATTGGTTTTATTTTGCAGATGATTCTGATTTGAAGGAAACAGGATTGGACTATTTTTGTGATGTGGGGTCTGAAACTGAAGTCGGAATGAAAAATAACTCCTAAGTTTCTTGCAGTGGATTTTATATTTACAGACAGGACCAAGGGCATTTACAATAGGAATGATGGGGTTTGGGGGTCTAAATAAAATGATATCTGATTTGGAATTATTGAGTTGAAGAAAATGTTGTGCTTTCGCTCACACACCTCTTGTGAGGCATCAGTAAAATAACAGGGGGAGGGGGTGACCATTGAGTCAATTATCTTAAATAAAATTATTGGATTTGAGTGGTTTGCTGAAATTAAATTTGAGAAGAAAGAAGTTCTTGCTTCTTTAACTGCCACTTGATAGTACTTCATCGCATCTTTCCAAATCTCATAAAATACATGTAAGCCTGTTTTTTTCTACTTCCGGCACCGCGTGAGTGGCTGCCTTTTACAGCAGCTCCTGCTCACCACTGAGCTTTTTCCTTTAAATTTGTATTTTGTTACTTTTGTTACTTAAGTTTGTCGTGGTCTACCTGCAGTTTATTGCACTTTTCTCCACCGTGTCCGGAGATTCAGCACACAGCCATGACCCCCATTGTTTACACCAGGGGTCAGCTGTTAGCGCTCCGACACATGGCGCTGCTGCTGCCGGAGGAGAGACCCGATGTTCCCCGTGATCTGAGGCGGAAGAGACGGGGATGCCGTGCTGGGGCAGAACGTCGCGCCAGGAGGAGACGTTTTAAACCCGTCCTCCCCTCCATCATCATGGGAAACGTGAGGTCTCTCCCCAACAAGATGGACGAGCTATCAGCACTGACTCGCCATCAGAAGGAATACCGGGAGTGTAGCGTCATGGTGTTCACGGAGACATGGCTAACCGAGCTGACTCCGGACACGAACGCTGCACTGGACGGGTTCCGCATCATATGGGCAGACAGGACAACGGAGAGCGGTAAGAAGAAGGGAGGAGGTCTGGCAGTGTTTGTTAATGATAGATGGTGTAACTCTGGACACATCACTGTTAAAGAACAGACCTGTACTAGTTCCGGACATTGAGCTGTTGGCCGTTAGCATGAGGCCGCCCTCCGTGAACTATCTACCGAGGAATTTTGCACGTTATCACAGGTTTATAGCTACAGAATTCGTATATTCCCCCCCATCTGCAGGATGTAAAAACCAATTTCAACAACATATTAAAAAGTGATATCGGAAACCTGTGCCTTTACGTCATACACTCGGTTGACAAGCAGGCTGCTCGTATATTCCCCCTCTGCTAACGGTGAAGCGGCCTGTAACATCCCAATGCCCTCCTCCTCCTCTCTGGTGACTTTAACCATGCCCCTCCGTCCTCCACTCTGCCCACATTCACCCAGTACATCACCCGCCCCACCAGACACAATAAAACCCTGGACCTGTTGTATGCCAACACCAAGGAGGCATACACTTCATCACCTCTCCCTCCCCTGGGAAGATCTGACCACAACCTGGTACACCTCCGGCCTGTGTACAAACCTCTTGTGCGCAGGCAGCCAGCTGTGACCCGCACAGTCAAAAGATGGTCCGATGAAGCCGAGGAGGCTCTGAAGGACTGTTTTGACTCGACTGTGTGGGAAGTATTCAGTGATGCCCATGGGGAGGACATCGACGGTCTCAGACTGTATAACGGACTATATAAACTTTTGTGTGGAGAACACCGTACCCACCAGGACTGTACGGTGTTTTTCCAACAGCAAACCATGGATAACTCCTGATATAAAACCCTCCTTAAGGAGAAGAAGAGGGTTTTTAGATCAGGAAACAAGGAGGAGTTGAGGGCTGTGCAGAGGGAGCTGAGGAGAAGATCAGGGAAGGAAAAACAGTCTACAGGACAAAGACGGAGGATCAGCTGCAGCAGAACAACATCAGCGGGGTCTGGAAGGGCCTCAAGGCCATGTCTGGCCACAAGGGGCCCAACCAACAGCCTGTGGGGTACCAACAGTGGGTGAATGATCTGAACTTATTCTTCAACAGATTTGATCAGCCTCCTCCTCCGGCCCCTTCACCACAGCACTCGGCTCCCCCCCTCCTCCTCCTCCACACTCCTCATACACTACATGCCATGACCCCCCTCCACCCCCCTCCAACAACCTCCAGCACACAGCAACCACCGCCAACTTGTCCCTCACAAATAACCAGTTGAGAAAAGAACTGAGGAAGATAAAGGTGAGAAAGGCCACGGGTCCAGACGGCATCAGGTCAAGGCTCCTCAAGTCCCGCGCAGACCAGCTGTGCGGGATAGTGGAGCACGTCTTCAACTTGAGCTTGAAGCTGGGGAGGGTACCAGAGCTATGGAAGACATCCTGTGTGGTACCAGTCCCAAAGACCCTGGGGGCCAAGGACTTCAGCAGCTTCAGGCCGGTGGCTCTAACATCCCACCTGATGAAGACCCTGGAGAGGCTGGTCCTTGTGCACCTCCGCCCCCTGGTGAGCTCATCTTTGGACCCACTTCAGTTCGCCTACCAATCTGGCATCGGGGTGGATGACGCTGTCATCTACCTGCTACACAGATGCCTTTTTCATCTGGAAAAGGCTGGAAGCACTGTGAGAGTCACTTTGTTTATTTATTGTGATTACAACTGCACTTAACAAAAATGTTAATAGTATTTGTTAAATAAATGTACCTATTTATTAGATATACACCCTTCTTGTCTCCTTCATGTTGCAGCCTGAGAACCGGGTTGTAACAGTATATATAATATTTCAGTTACTGTGGATTCTCTACTGTTCTTTACTGTTTTTTATTGCTCATTTGCTTATTTATAATACTTATTTTGATCTTGTTTTTTTCATTTACTATGTCTCTTGTTTGCACTATCCTCTCTGCTGCTGTAATCCTGTAAATTTCCCCGCTGCGGGACTAATAAAGGATTATCTTATCTTATCTTTTTCCATTTTCCTCACTCCTACAGTCTCTCTTTAAATCTTGGGTGGCTTCGTTTAGCCAGGGCTGGGGTGTTGAATTCGACCTTTTGTTTTTCAGGGGGGCAAAAGTGTCGAGGACATTCTGAAGTGTGATTAAAAAGGAGACCAGCTCCTCTAAGTGAAGATGAGGATGAGGATTAAAGGCAGTTAAAAAAGCTGTAGTAAAAAGCTCAGAAAACTTGCTAGCAGACAGAGTTAAAAACCCGGCGGCGGACAGGTGAAGTGTCAGTAACTGGTAGAGGATGTAGTAAAACCACATTAAATAAAACCGCTTTGTGATCAGACACACAGATATCCTTTGTCTCAAAGTTGTCAGGGCAGAGACCACTATAAATGACCAGGTCTAGGGTGTGACCCTTTGAGTGTGTAGGCTTCTGTAAAGCCTGAGTGAGGTCAAAAGATTCCAGGGCATCCATAAAATCTGTGACAAAGGTCTGTGAAGGGCAGCAGACGTATGTTAAAATCACCTAAAATAATACTTTGATATCACATGGGAAAGTAACTCCGCATACTCTTTGATAAAAACACTGTTCGGCCTGGGTGGTCTGTAGGTTATTAAAATGATCACTGGATCCTTAGAGTTTACTATAAAACCAAGATGTTCAAATGAAGTAAAAGAGCTATGTAGAATGGTATTGCATTTAAAAATGTTTCTGTAGATAACAGCAACCCCCCCTCCCTTGCCCGTCAGCCGGGGTTGATGGAGATGTGTAAAATCTGGGGGTTGCTTCAATCAGAGAACTTCAGTCTCCCTCCGACAACCATGTCTCTGTGATGATAAAAAAGTCTAAATTATTAAAAATAATAAAATCCAGAAATAAGAACGACTTATTATTTAGGGATCTGATATTTAAAAGACCAAAATTAACAGGCTTGTGGTCATGAGCATGAGGTGGCAGATGTTGCAGGGGGACTTGAATTAAATTCTTATGGTTAGCACCAGAGGGGTGTGCCATCGAGCGTGTTGCAGAGGGTCTTTGACAGGAGATGATGGTGGTAATGAGAGTCTCCATCCTGTTGACAATAGCTGCCATGAGGGACCTGTTGGGGGAGCTCTCATGTGATTCCGTGAGGTTGTGACGTAGAGAAAGAGGAAGACGGGGGATGCTGTGCAAATCCCTGGATCCTCTGGCGGTGACAGCTGTGTAGTGGCGCCCAAGTCCAGTGCAGCAGTGGAGCTTGCTGCCCCTGCTCCCAGCTCAAGTTCGGAGGACTGGCTACACTTCTCGGCGGCAGGACCCTCCGGGCGGAGCGGTAAAATGCCAGTGTGCAATGAGGCCAGCCAGGGTAGAGTGGCCGCAGAATCCGAGACCAGCCGGGACTGGAGGGTTGCATATATGAAATATGCTTTGCCTGGGCAGCCGCTACGGATACGAGGCCGTCGATCAGATGATCTCTTTTTCGGATTTGAGACTCCAGGCGGCGGATATCGTCCAATAACTGTGAGTACGCAAGTTTGCAGTCCCCACACACGGACATAGTCCAAGAATGAAACCTCGATCGTAAAAGAAAGACTTAAAATACAGCAGGATAAAAACAATCCAACGATCTGTGAAAGAATAGCATAAAAAGCGGCTTTTACTTGGCCAAGTGGCGTCCACTTGGGGATTTCCGGTTCCAAATCCGGGTAGCTGAATCAATACATGCAGCTGCAATATGTCATTATACAGTAGAAGAAGAAGTAAAGGTTGTGTACCGGAACCAAAACAAGATGCCTTGTGTGCATCTTGTTTTGGTTCTGGTGCACAAATGTGTGCTGAGAACACAATATGAGGCATTTAAAGCTAAAACCTTTTAGGTAAGAATCATATCTTTGTCTACAATTTTTTCCCTGTTGTATTTAGTATTTCCTTTTAGCATTTTTTCCTCTTTTTTTCCTTTCACGGTGCCACGGAGGAACATCGTTAATTGGCTGTTTTTCTTGGCTCTTTCCAAAGCACCCCTATTAACACTCCTTTCTTTACATTCGCTACAACACTTCTTTTTCAGTATCTCACAGCACTGCTATGGAATGGTGGGATGCAAGGTAAGTGGCTTCAATAATATGTTACAAGCTCTATTTTTTTTTCCTGGAGCTCAAGAAACATATAATGTGTTGAGAGGTCAGAATCAGGACTTTTGCAAACTTCAAAGTCTTCAGTGAATAGATTGTTCTGTCACATAGAGGAGAAACCTCCCTTCGAGAAACGCCTGTACCTTTGAACTCAATGCTTCATAAAAATGGCTCTGTGAAATAGTAAAAGACTGAGGTCAGACTTCTCATTGTCTCTGTTTGAAGCTCGGACTGAGACCTATCTCCTGCAAAGTATGACAAATTGCTTCTGCTTCGGCAAGATGAGCAAACAGAGCGCAGTGGCTTTGTGATTAAATATGGGTGTCTGTATCCTCTGTCTGAGCAAATATGGACGTACCGCTATCCATGTCCTTTATTAATACAAAAAAATATCACAACCCTGTTAGATCTGGAAAGGAAATAAAGTAAAAGAAACGAAAAGAATGCAGACTACACGTTATTCACATCTATGTATTTAATGATAATTTATTGAAAGCTTTGCATGTTCACAAAAAATGTAATCTTGTGTTGGCACAGATGGAGGGGAAAGTATACTTTAAGGCAAATGAAGGCCAACTCAGTGCAGTACAGCTTTCGATCAAGTTTTTACCAACCTTCATTATGTATATTTGATGGGCAGAGTGCACATTCATCAATGTTCCTTTGCAGGGACTGAATAAACATCCGTAGGAATGGTTCATTTGTCCCCAGGAGAAGGATGAAACATTGTTAGTACAGGCATGGCATTATTAAGACAGAGCATTAGGAAAAGAGTGAACAAAAAAAGAACAATATAGCAGTATAACAAGTGGATTCATGGAACATATTTGCATTATTAAGAATTAGATGATTGGAATTAGACAAGGGCAAAGTCGTTTATTTTTCTTTACTCAAGGTATATGTGAGATCTCCGGCAATAAAGGCATTGAGTTTATTATGAAATAGCTATAACAATGTTTTATGTATTTGAAGCGGCTTATAACTGATTAGATTTTCCTAATATTCCATAAAATCTGATCACACAGGGATGAAATGTTGTTTTCAAAGCAGTACTCTTTAGATCATGCTTTGCAGTCTCACACGGTTCAGGGAATTGCAGAGACATATTTGAAAAAACCAAAAGTTAAGGTACTGCTGATGAAAACCCCACAATCCCTCATGTTTATCTTCTAAGTAATTTTGAACTTTTATAGAACATTTTAAGATAATCCATCCAATAGTTGTGAAGATATTTCACTCTGAATCACACATTTCAAAGTCATGGTGGCTCTACAGGAAAAATCAGTAGGAATCATCCTCTGGGGCCATGAATGCCTCTGCAAAATGTAATGCCCTTCAATCTAATAGTTTCTTTATCTTTTTCATCCACACCAAAGGATGTTGACAGAGCCACAGAGGATATTGTACTCATATTTTCAGGATGTGAAGTACTCCGCATAATGAGTACACAGAACGTCATGTTTAAAAGTGTAGAGTGCCACTGTAAGAGATTGATCAAGAAACATTTTCAGAACCATAAGAAGAACAAAAGTAATTAATAGTATTCAAATAACAATCTCTATTCACTTTGTTTCAGTTGACTCAAGTCAGTAATATTGTGTTTGCACAAAACCCAAGCACCCACTTATTTGCTGTGACAATGATTCTGCAGTATTTGCCTCGATACGACGCATTCACAAAACCAATAAAGCAATGGGACAGAAGAGACAAAACTTCACAAAGGCAAATACATACGTAGATGATTTGAATGTCAGAGAGAAGAAGAAACAAATGTACTCAATGTCGATACAGAAAACTTCTTTGTTATTGAGAAGTTTTATTTATGAAAAGTTATTGGAATGAAAAAAACATTTTATTTTATAGAATACTGTGAAAATGTGAGTATTATTAAGAAAACATTAAAAGTACAGTGTTGATAGTTGATCAGGAGAAAAATAAATTTACAAGTGTATTACATTTTCTGTAACCTTTTCTGATCGTTTTACCACGAGAGTATCATTGAAACTATATAGAAAGTTTAATAAATGCTTTGTTGAAACAAATTATTACAGTTGTTGGATACCTGATTTTCAGAATGTAGCTGTATAGCTGCAGCCATTTACTGAGGCTATAAATTATGGAAAAGCCTTCCGGTAAATGTTAACATTAAGAAGTCAATATCCAGAGGAGTTTTTAAAGGGCATGTGTGGACTCATCTCTGGGGTAAAGTGACCAATTAAAACATGACATGCCAGTCCTGGGCACTGTATTATGTTGTTGTTGTTGTTGTTGTTGTGTATCATACTGTGTTCTAATAAAATGCAGTTATGTAATGCATTAAAAAGAAAAAATATTGCTTTTATTCCGGTGCTTATTTGTGTGTGAAAGCTTTTAGGACATACATTGTGATGAAACAGAAAATACTAGAACAGGGCTAAGAAGCTTGTGATTGTCTGTCTGGTTATCTATGACATCAGAGTACAATGTTGGAAATGAGTTAACACTTTTCATGTTATCCCTAGGATTGTTTTGTCTTCTGTATCCATAAATCAATTCATATATATATATATATATATATATATATATATATATATATAATATATATATATATATATATATATATATACATTGTAAACATAAGTTTATGGTCTTAATCTCTAGTTTCAAGTCTTCTTCAATACAGCATGATGTTCATTTAGTAAATTATGGTCCATTTAGAGTAAAAATAGAAAATAAAGAAGAGTATGCTTTGCACATCAGTATAAACAGCATGACGCTAATGTTACTAATCAGATGTAATCAGAGCCAGTGGGTTCTTACATTGCATGGTGGAGCTATATATATATATATATATATATATATATATATATATATATATATATATATATATATATATATATATATAGGAGTAAAGGAATTGCACAATATCCACGTCTGCGTTGACTAACTGAAGCAGAAGGCTCATCATGGCACACACATGCATAAAGGTGTGACAGAGACATGCCTAACGTGAAGCACACCTCCACCATGCAATGTAAGAACCCACTGGCTCTGATTACATCTGATTAGTAACATTAGCGTCATGCTGTTTATACTGATGTGCAAAGCATACTCTTCTTTATTTTCTATTTTTACTATAAATGGACCATAATTTACTAAATGAACATCATGCTGTGTATTGAAGACTTGAAACTAGAGATTGAGACCATAAACTCATGTTTACAATGTTTACTGAGGGAATAAATCAAGAGAGAAGTAGAGTCATTTTCTCATAGACTTCTATACAACCAGAGGAGTCGCCCCCTGATGGAACTAAGAGAAAATGCAGGTTTAAGTTTACGTTTAGGGTACAATGTCTCCGATTGGTAAGCATTTTAACATTTTGTCAGAGATTGAGCTTGCCCCTTGGGTCAATTGCAGACTTACTCTTGTAAGTAGTATGCCTTTAAGTACTTAATGTGCCTGCTTAGGTTAAAAAAAAAATAAAAAACTACAAAGTCAGTGAGAACGAATCTTTGAATTGAATTGTTCGAAAAGATTCAAATTGGCAAAGTCATATGGAAATTTGCGTTTAATACTTGACCTGGCACACAGGAAGCATATTTCAATAGCTTAACCAGCCTTATTTGCACGTTGAGATTTGATGACAATGTGTACAGTAACTGACTTGTAACTGCAAATTTTTGTAATGCACAAATAAAATGTTATGCAATTTAATGCATAATCCTGCACACAGTGAAGAGGTGTAGACACAGATTAAGCTGCGTACAGTAAAAGAGCAGTGCAAAAAAAGAGCTCTTGAAATGGATCAAATGATCCTGAAAGTTAGACAGCTGCTCTTCAACTTGGATGGACTGGAAACACTAAATTGTTGTCTAATATGTTTTATCATGCCATTATAATGTTATTTTATATTAGCAGACCAAATATCTGAAATACATACATAAATGGCTGCCAGCTGATGGCTTGATGTAAATGAGCCCTGCAGAAGAACTGACTTTGAAAGGAAAATCAGGATGATCCTCTTTGTACAGAGAACAGATGGGCTTTGTATATCTCAATTATATCGGCTGCTTTACTGTTCAGGATGTGACTGTGACTGTGATGTGTGGCTGTGATGTGTGTGGCTGTGATGTGTGACTGTGATGTGTGACTGTGATGTTTGACTGTGATGTGACTGTGATGTGACTGTGATGTGTGAGTGATGTTTGACGTTCATGTGACTGTGATGTGACTGTGATGTGACTTTGACTGTGACTGTGATGTGTGGCTGTGATGTGTGTGGCTGTGATGTGTGATGTGTGACTGTGATGTGTGACTGTGATGTGTGACTTTGATGTGACAGTGATGAGACTGTGAAGTGTGACTGTGATGTGTGACTGTGATGTGTGACTGTGATGTGTGACGTTCCTGTGACTGTGATGTGTGGCTGTGATGTGACTGTGATGTGTGGCTGTGATGTGTGACTGTGATGTGTGACTGTGATGTGTGACTGTGATGTGTGACTGTGATGTGTGACTGTGATGTGACTGTGATGTGTGGCTGTGATGTGTGACTGTGATGTGTGACTGTGATGTGTGGCTGTGATGTGTGACTGTGATGTGATGTGTGGCTGACTGTGATGTGGCTGTGATGTGTGACTGTGATGTGTGACTGTGATGTGTGACTGTGATGTGACTGTGATGTGTGACTGTGATGTGTGACTGTGATGTGTGACTGTGATGTGTGACTGTGATGTGACTGTGATGTGACTGTGATGTGTGATGTGACTGTGATGTGATGTGATGTGTGACTGTGATGTGATTCATGTGACTGTGATGTGACTGTGATGTGTGACTGTGATGTGTGACTGTGATGTGATGTGTGACTGTGATGTGACTGTGATGTGACTGTGATGTGACGTGGTGACTGTGATGTGTGACTGTGATGTGTGACTGTGATGTGTGACTGTGATGTGTGACTGTGATGTGACTGTGATGTGATTGTGACTGTGATGTGTGGCTGTGATGTGACTGTGATGTGTGACTGTGATGTGTGACTGTGATGTGACTGTGATGTGTGGCTGTGATGTGTGACTGTGATGTGTGGCTGTGATGTGTGACTTTGATGTGTGACTGTGATGTGTGACTGTGATGTGGCTGTGATGTGTGGCTGTGATGTGTGACGTTCATGTGACTGTGATGTGTGGCAGTGATGTGGCTGTGATGTGTGGCTGTGATGTGTGACTGTGATGTGTGACTGTGATGTTTGACTGTGATGTGTGACTGTGATGTGACTGTGATGTGTGACGTTCATGTGACTGTGAAGTGTGACTGTGATGTGACTGTGATGTGACTGTGACTGTGATGTGTGGCTGTGATGTGTGTGGCTGTGATGTGTGATGTGTGACTGTGATGTGTGACTGTGATGTGTGACTGTGATGTGTGTGACTGTGATGTGTGACTGTGATGTGGCTGTGATGTGTGGCTGTGATGTGTGTGTGCTGTGATGTGACTGTGATGTGTGAATTTGATTTGTGACTGTGATGTGTCTGTAATGTGTGACTGTGATGTGTGACGTTCATGTGACTGTGATGTGTGGCTGTGATGTGTGACTGTGATGTGACTGTGATGTGTGACTGTGATGTGTGACTGTGATGTGACTGTGATGTGACTTTGATGTGTGACTGTGATGTGTGACTGTGATGTGGCTGTGATGTGTGGCTGTGATGTGGCTGTGATGTGTGACTGTGATGTGTGACTTTGATGTGACTGTGATGTGTGGCTGTGATGTGTGACTGTGATGTGTGACTGTGATGTGTGACTGTGATGTGACTGTGATGTGTGATGTGTGTGGCTGTGATGTGTGACTGTGATGTGTGACTGTGACGTTCATGTGACTGTGATGTGTGACTGTGATGTGACTGTGATGTGTGGCTGTGATGTGTGGCTGTGATGTGTGACTTTGATGTGACTGTGTGTGACTGTGTGTGATGTGTGACTGTTGTGTGACTGTGATGTGACTGTGATGTGATGTGTGACTGTGATGTGACTGTGATGTGACTGTGATGTGTGATGTGTGATGTGATGTGGCTGTGATGTGTGACTGGATGTGACTGTGATGTGTGATGTGTGACTGTGATGTGTGACTGTGATGTGTGACTTTGATGTGACAGTGATGAGACTGTGATGTCACTTTGATGTGTGACTGTGATGTGTGACTGTGATGTGTGACTGTTCCTGTGACTGTGATGTGTGGCTGTGATGTGTCTGTGATGTGTGGCTGTGATGTGTGGCTGTGATGTGTGACTGTGATGTGTGACTGTGATGTGTGACGTTCATGTGACTGTGATGTGTGGCAGTGATGTGACTGTGATGTGTGGCTTTGATGTGTGGCTGTGATGTGTGACTTTGATGTGTGACTGTGATGTGTGACTGTGATGTGGCTGTGATGT
>NW_026549673.1:0-2751 GCF_027596085.1 Anoplopoma fimbria | reverse complement strand
AGGCGGCTGCATATATGAAAAAAAAACACCTAACCTCAAAAAAATTCTAACAAAAGGTTTCTCAGCTATTTCTTGTAGTATTAGGTGTCCTTAGTAACATACTAAAAGTTTACCAAAGTTTGACCACTAGAAAGTTGTAAATTTCAAGATGGCGTCCAAGATGGGCAGGAAGTCCTTGAAATATCCTAACTGCTTCATTTTTTTACCTAGCAAAGTAATCTTGGTGTCTAATCCCATGTTTTTTGGGTCTAGGAATTCATTGGACTTGTTTAAATTGCCCTGGCATAATTATATACCTATGGAATAACATGATTTTATGAGATTACTAGGGCTGTAACGGTACACCAATCTCACAATTTGGTTTGTATCACAATGTTTGACCCACAGTTCGATACATAGGCCTACCTTAATGGTTTTTTTTTTTGGGGGGGGCATGTGGGGGCTTTTAAGTCTGGGAAAACATTGAGATGATCAGTCAACTTGACAGCAAAGAGTTTTAAACAAATGCTAATGATGCTAAAACGGATTTAATAGCAATTTAGCTTATTTTTTATTATAATTTATTCTGAACCATATGGAAATCATGCCTCAGAGAAAATTAGAGGAGAACAATTGCCAGGGACAATGTACATTTCACTGGAGGAGCGGCCCCTACATGACATTGTGACAATGAGAGAGAAGATACAATACTACGATCTTATTTCAAACCAAGAAAAGGATGAGGAATCCAGAAACAAGCAATCATTCAAACAGCTGCACGATTGATCAAAAGTGATATCAAGTCAATGTTCAGTCCATTACGGATCACTATCCGAGCACAAAGTCACTTGAGCTTGACTCTGCCTCTTTCGTTTGTTCCTGAGACTCTCCGTACACTTTTGAATGGTCTTTGTGGGTGAGGAGACAAGCCGAAAGATTGCAGGAATAGGACAAGCAATTGTCCAGGCAGCACGACCACGTGCTGTGGTAGCTCCATTACAATTTGCCTTGCAGTGCAGGCAATACTCATGGTCGATCACAATTCTGGTGGATACCCTTCATGGAATGGGATTTGCTTCATCATACAAGGAAGTTTTGCGTTTTGAAAAGAATGCAGCAGATTCAGTTGCCCCAGATATGTTAGCGGATGACATAGATGTGTTGGACATGACACTTCTTTTTGCTGGTGACAATGTTGACCACAACATCCTTACTATTGATGGTAAGGGGACCTTCCACGGAATGGGAATCATAGCAGCAATCACTCCAGGGCGAAAAAAGGACCATATCATTCCAAGGAGACACATTACCAACATAGATTTTGCAGGGCAAAGTAAAATCCCAATCATCGAATATCGCTTTGCGAAACATGTGCGCTAAACCATCGCGTTCAACAACCTCCCAACACTGATCAACTGTGACAGAACAGTTGATGTCCTGTGGGAGCTCTCACTGAACTTCAAACAAGAAACCCCTGGGTGGCAGGGAATGATGCATATCATTCATCAAGGACTAGAACATCCAGGCCAATCATCAGTTGTGTTCCTGCCAATGATTGACCTGTACTCTGGAGACAAAACGTGTATTTTGTCCACCTTGGATTTTGTTTGTGACCTGGCTATCAAACACAAAGCTCCAACCATTATTACGTTTGATCAGCCATTGTACTGGAAAGCAGCAGAGATCATCATGTGATGGCACCACAGACGTAGTCCCTCTGAATAGAGTCCATAGTCTTAAATGCTTCTGCCAAGGTTTTCAGACTTTCATGAACCATGGACTAGGTGCAATAGGCAGCACTGATCGGAAGGTAACACTGGACTCATTGGACATCATTATGGAAGATTGCTACTGGATCAAATGCCGGTCCAGCACAGCTGATGACTGGAAAGTACAGCTGCCAAAGAGCTTCTTCGCAGATCATTTGCTGGATTGGACAGATGTGCCTCAATCACAGTGGTTGTGTCAGAGCTGCAGGACGGATGACTCTACCAGTTTGCAGTCGCTTGGTGAACCAAGCTCCGAAGATGATGTAATTGCATCCATGGTAGCAAAAGAAACAATCTCCATATGGAGAGATGCTGCGTAGCATGTCAGATAATGCTGAATCAAAATCATCAATGGAAAAGGTGTGACACTAATGAAGAGGTCAGACCTTAGCACAAGGTCATAAACAAGCCAAGCATGTAGATGAACTATACAGAAGATGCATGACAAGAACATGCACTATAAAGCTAACATGATTAAAGCAGCACACAAAATGAAAGGGGTTAGCGGTACTGAGCCTTCACGTGGCAGCCCTGTTTTGACTAATTTTACAGTACCACACAGTTCTTATTAGTTTAGTGTTTATTGGAATAAAAAAAATGGTTATGTACCACAGAAACCACCAACACAAGGCAAAACAATATGAAAAAGAAATATGCAATTACTTAAGGAGGTATTTGACTTATTTTTTATATATATGCTTGTAACCAATTACTAACTATATAAATGTACTTGTTTTCACTTATCTATCATGCAAATATGCTAATTAGAATATTAAATGGCCAAAACATGTATCAGGCACCAGTATTCCTGGTCTAGGAGGTTAACAAAGGAGTAATGGTCATTTAAAGGACCTGGCAGTGACCATTTTGAAAATGAGGCCTTTCTTGAGTCAAACTTTATTAGCATTTTAGTATGTTTAGTAAGTACATCTGATACTACTGTAAACCACTGAGAAACCTTTTGTTAGAATTTTTGAGGTCAAGTCATATTTGCAGCTGACTA
>NW_026549672.1:0-3500 GCF_027596085.1 Anoplopoma fimbria | reverse complement strand
TATGAGGGGCCGCCTGGGACAGAATTCATACTTGGTCTTACACACACTATTATACTCTCTCACATGCATGTATATCTCTCACATGCACTAATATGTCTCTCACATGCACACTATGTCTCTCACATACACCACTACTCTCTCACATACACTGCTATACTCTCTCACATACACCACTATACTCTCTCACACACTCTATTCTCTCTCATACACTATAAACTCTCACATACGACTATACACTCTCATACTTACATGTAAAAGGACTTTAATAGTTTGAATGAAACGGAAGTGAGTTTGAATGAAACGGAAGTGAGTTTGAATGAAAACGGCGTGAGTTTGAATGAAACGGAAGTGAGTTTGATTCCTCAGTTCCTGATGGGGTGGGCCACTTACTGTCAATCATAGTGGCACTGGCCCACATTGGTCCATATGCGCTCCGCTCCCGGGACTCTCTAAATCGACGCCACTTCGACCTGGGCGGACTTTACGTCCTACGTCACTCGCTATGGGTGTGCATGTGAGAAAGGTTTTGGCTTGAGTGCTATGGCAGCGTTACTCATTGCGCGGCTCACGAGTCACATGCGGCTCGTCAAGCTATAATTGGTGGCTCGCATGGTAGCTTCCTATGTGGTAACACAGCCAATACATTTTTTCAAATGTGCTTCATAAACGTACAACATTGCACTACAAAAACGCAAACATCTGAATTATACTTGTCCCTTCACCCAAATAATGAAGGAGAAATTAAAAGTATTAAGCCTTAATGGTGATCCCTAAAGGGGGAATTGTCAACCTGTCAAACCTGGCAACGCAGCCTGCAAGCGTGTGGCATTGTTTACAACACGTGACCGCTCAAAATGTAAAGGCGGGCTACGTAAGCTACGTAAGCTCTCGCTCGTAAGCTCCGCACGCTCTCCGCTTGCCAGCTGAAATACGAAATGGACCGGTTTTTAATAAAAAAGGGACAGAAAAGAACTCAAAAACCAGACGAACAGACAGACAGTGTTGCTAGTGGAGTGGATGAGGGAAATAAGTCTGAGGACAAAAATCAGCAGGAAGACATCGGAGAGGGACGGCAGAGAAACGGCAGGTGTAATTAAAAAACGAAAAATAAATAAAAAAAATAATAAAATGAGCACAGACTCTCTCCCGTTTCATTCAAACTCACTTCCGTTTCATTCAAACTCACTTCCGTTTCATTCAAACTCACTCCGTTTCATATACTACTATATACTCTCTTACATACACTACTATACTCTCTTGCAAATACTATTATACTCTCTTACAATACTACACATACTACTATACTCTCTTACATACACTACTATACTCTCTTACATACACTACTATACTCTCTTACAAATACTATATACTACATACACTACTATACTCTCTACACACACTACTATACTCTCTTACACATACTACTATACTCTCTTACATACACTACTATACTCTCTTACATACACTACTATACTCTCTTACATACACTACTATACACTACACTACTATACCCTCTTACATACACTACTATACTCTCATACTTACATGTAAAAGGAGTTTAATAGTGTGTGTGTATGAGTATAGTGGTGTATATGCGGATTATAATAGTGTGTGTAAGACCAAAATATAATTCTGTCCCACCCCCATAGACTGTGGCAACATCTCGTGCAGTCTGAACACTAGACTTCATGCATAATTGATTTACATTATGTGAATCTTTTATGCATTTTCATCTTTGAGGTTAAAATAACTATCCAGCTCTGTTGCCATGGACACCCCCGGGTTCCGGAGGGCCGCTGAACCACTTGCTTTACATGGGAGTGGGTGTCATGAGCACTGACAGGTATCCATCCATCTGAGAACTCATTATCTCTGATGACTACTCTGATATTCATCATGAAGTGCACTCCTGGCATGTTAATGCGTTGTAAATGCTCAGCACATGACATTGTCCAGTGCTTTGAATTGGATTGGGATGTTCACTCCCGTCCTTGTTCGAAGATGGCCTCTGGCATTGAATGTGAATGTTCTCCTTGATCTTTGTCTAGCCGTCCACTGGACTCCTCTTGAGTTTCAGTTAGCAAGTGTACATTGGGTTGGGTAAATGTTTTTTGTCAATCTACTGTTCCTAAGGTCAAGAGTGAGCTTTCTCGCTCAAATACTAGAACCATCTGAGTTGCCCTCATTGGAAACAGTTTAGAAGAGGCACACTTTTTCAAAACATACGTGGCAGGTGATTGGATGAACCATCTGTCAGTCAGACTCTTACCGAAGCCAGTTGGAAGAAGATTGAAAAATATTTTTGGGGATAAGCTTTAAGTGCTGTTCTTTTCTCTTCTTTCAATAGACAAATACTCCAGTTCTAATATAACTAATGCTACTGCAGCATCAACGCTAGCCGTCATTGTTGTTGTGAACGAACTGTTGCCTCTCACATATTACATATTTATGAAAATGCCAATATACCAGTGAATTGTATTCTATTTCCAAGTAAAAAAAAGTTGGAGACAAACAAGGTCCCTTTATCGGCTTTTTTTGAGCTTTTAACCCATCTGACATCCTTTACTGATGAAGTTCATGAAATGCAGCTAAACGCTCTGGGAAATGCTCGAGTTAAAATTTCAAGAAATGATGAGGGGCCACAAATTTTTTTTTCAGTGACTCAAGGGGCCATTTATTGGGACCGTGTACGTCCGATAACGTATCATAACATAACGTATGTATAACATTTACAACATTTTATAACATAACATTTCCTTTTTATTAAAAACAAAAATATTTCCTAAAATAAAAATATAATTTTAATTTGGGCATATATTAAAAAAAATAACTAAATAAAACCAAACATAACCCTGTTCAAGATAAAAAAACAAAAAAAACAAAAAGCCTTCAGACAGCCCATTTTTGTGCTTTGTTTAACAAACTATTTCACATTTCTCACATGTCCCCTTTAATGGGAGAATTGGCCTCTGCTTTCTTTGGCCAATGCTTCAAACCTGGGCTGATATGGTTTTGCGGAAATGTCTCTTCAAAATGCTTGTGTTTTGATTCGTAGTGTCGCTTCACATTGCTAAGTTTAATTGCCGCGACAGACTCTTGACATATTAAGCACAGAGGGCGAGTGCTGGATGGTAGAAAGAACGCAAACCTTTCTGTCCACTCTGGTTGGAACTGGCGGTTTTCGCTGTCCAGTTTTCTTTTTGGGGCAAATTTGGAGCATGCCATTACGGCTCCGGTCGGTATACGTGTGACTGACTGCTGCTGAGATGGACTGTCTGCCTCGAGTTTGGGAGGGCTGGAGCGGTCTGTGGGCTGGAGTGCTATCTGTTTATCGTTGCAACCCCCAGCCTCGTATTGAGATCGCGGCGCGCGGTTTCAAAATAAGAGCGCCCAGCACGATTTTTTTTTTTTTTTTTTTTTTTTAATTAAAAAAAAAAACTTTTCAAAACAGCTCGAGGGCCATTAATAGACACCCCGCGGGCCACAAAAGGCCCGCGGGC
>NW_026549671.1:0-1072 GCF_027596085.1 Anoplopoma fimbria | reverse complement strand
GGCAACATCTCGTGCAGTCTGAACACTAGACTTCATGCATAATTGATTTACATTATGTGAATCTTTTTATGCATTTTCATCTTTGAGGTTAAAATAACTATCCAGCTCTGTTGCCATGGACACCCCGGTTCCGGATAATATGAACCACTTGCTTTACATGGGAGTGGGTGTCATGAGCACTGACAGGTATCCATCCATCTGAGAACTCATTATCTCTGATGACTACTCTGATATTCATCATGAAGTGCACTCCTGGCATGTTAATGCGTTGTAAATGCTCAGCACATGACATTGTCCAGTGCTTTGAATTGGATTGGGATGTTGCTCCGTCCTTGTTCGAAGATGGCCTCTGGCATTGAATGTGAATGTTCTCCTTGATCTTTGTCTAGCCGTCCACTGGACTCCTCTTGAGTTTCAGTTAGCAAGTGTACATTGGGTTGGGTAAATGTTTTTTGTCAATCTACTGTTCCTAAGGTCAAGAGTGAGCTTTCTCGCTCAAATACTAGAACCATCTGAGTTGCCCTCATTGGAAACAGTTTAGAAGAGCACACTTTTTCAAAACATACGTGGCAGGTGATTGGATGAACCATCTGTCAGTCAGACTCTTACCGAGCCAGTTGGAAGAAGATTGAAAAATATTTTTGGGGGATAAGCTTTTAAGTGCTGTTCTTTTCTCTTCTTTCAATAGACAAATACTCCAGTTCTAATATAACTAATGCTACTGCAGCATCAACGCCCCAGCCGTCATTGTTTATGTGAGCGAACTATTTACCCTCTCACATATTACATGTTGTAAATGCCAATATGCCAGTGAATTGTATTCTATTTCCAAGTTAAAAAAAGTTGGAGACAAACAAAAAATATTGTAACTCAAGGTCCCTTTATCGGCTTTTTTGAGCTTTTAACCCATCTGACATCCTTTACTGATGAAGTTCATGAAATACAGCTAAGCGCTCTGGGAAATGCTCGAGTTAAAATTTCAAATACATGTTTCTAATACAAAAAGGTCACAAAAATGGCAATCATCATTAACTTACTTTTATATTCATAGCATTAATATAGCAGCAAACAC
>NW_026549670.1:0-4393 GCF_027596085.1 Anoplopoma fimbria | reverse complement strand
ACACGCTTTCAGCTGGTAGTACTGTCGTTGTGGAACCCAGTTCATCACGCTGTGTACCTCGAAACATACTGATTGGCAGAGTTGTGTCTCCCTTGTGGGGAGATGGTTGGGTTCCGGTGAAAATGATCAATCCAACCACAAACAAAATCACGCTGCGAAGAAATGCAAAAGTAGCCGATGTGTTTCCATGTATTGCATTGGAGGACTTTGAGGATGGCTCAGAACAGAGAGTTCATCAGAATGTCAGGAAGGTCGATGATGGGAGCTGTAATGGCAGTTTAACAGCGCGTAGTTCCGTTAATGGCAGTGTGGCAAGTGGGAGCTCTAAGCTTGGGGACATGGGACTTGAGGCGTTGTCTGTCGAAGACTGTGATGTGTCCCCGGTTTGGAAGGAGAAACTGATTGATTTGATTGTGAAATATGAAGGTGTGTTTTCAAGGCATAATTTGGATTGTGGAAAGGCTACTGGTTTTTGTCACCGCATCCGGTTGACAGATGATAGACCTTTCCGGTTGCCGTATCGGAGACTCTCCCGGCTCATTACCAGAAGTTGAGAGAGACACTGGATGACATGGAAGAGCGAGATATAATCAAGAAATCCAATAGTGAGTACGCTTCTCCTTTGGTACTCTGTTGGAAGAAAAATGGACAGCTGAGGTTATGCACAGATTTTCGCTGGCTGAACGCTCGCACAGTCAAAGATGCACATCCATTGCCTCATCAGGCAGACGTTTTGGCGGCTCTGGGGGGTAATGCATTTTTCAGTACAATGGACCTGACATCTGGCTACTACAATGTGCCACTACATGAAGACGACAAGAAGTACACTGCTTTCTCATCACCTCTTGGGTTGCATGAGTATAATCGTATGCCACAGGGACTGTGTAACAGTCCAGCTACTTTTATGAGAATGATGCTAACTATTTTCGGTGATCAAAACTTCCTCTCCTTGCTCTGTTACCTCGATGATGTGTTAGTATTTGGCAGGACGGAGCAAGAGAGCCTTGAAGTGCAAGTTTCTGCAGAGATCTGTGAAGTTTTTTTGGGACACATGGTTTCCCGGGGAAGGATCGGCACCGATTCTGACAAGGTGAAGGCTATTGTTAATTTGAGCGAGTCTGATATTCTGGAGAGCGATGGTGCCACACCTTCTGTTGAAAAGATTCGTTCATTCCTTGGCATGGTCGTGTACTACCAACATTTCATTGAGAACTGTTCTGTGATTGCTAAGCCGCTTTTCCAGCTCTTTTCGGGGACAAAGCAGCCAAGAAAGGCACGTGGTAAAAAGCGCCGAAATGTGGTGCGAAGGCTTACTCCCGACGATTGGACCTCAGAGTGTAAGATGGCTTTTGAGGCTTTGAAGCGTGCTTTAGTTGATCAGGCTTTGTTGGCACACCCTGACTTCGCTAAACCCTTCATTCTGTCTGTCGATGCTTCCACCAGCGGATTGGGGGCTGTGCTTTCGCAGGTTCAGGACGGTTGTGATACGGCTAGGCCTATTGCATTCGCTAGTAAGTCATTGACTCATGCTCAGTCTAAGTACCCAGCTCACAGACTCGAGTTCCTTGCCATGAAATGGGCCATCCACGATAAGTTCAGTCATTGGTTGCAGGGGCATAAATTTACTGTGGACGGACAACAACCCTTTGGAAGTACATTCTGACTAAACCGAAACTGGATGCCTGTGAACATAGGTGGGTGGCTAAACTGGCTCCGTTTGATTTTGACATTCAGTACCTTCCTGGTCCAAAGAACACAGTGGCGGATGCTCTGAGCAGGGAGCCTTTTGTGAGACGTGGGGTGATGCATAGGTTGATAAGAACTCCTTATGAGGTGTTGGTGAGAGAGGCAGATGGAATTTCCTTGCCTCAAGTACAGGATATGTTTTCGATATTCTTGTGAGCAACCAGGAACGGGGAGACAGACTTCGGCTGTCCCAAACTGCCTGGAGTCTGTGGGGGTGAGATGGTTGCTGCGGGTAGGATATCAGTAGATGAAGTGTCTGCTGTTTTGGATGTGCATCGTCATTGGCACGAGGTGCTTCACTGAGAGCCGTCTCTCATGTCCAGCATTTGCAGCAGATGGCATCAGTGGATCAGAACCCGTCAACCGTTTTCACTCATGAAGAACTGCAGGAGATGCAGTCTCAGGATTCCACGTTGAGCAGAGTGAAGTTCTTTATAGACAGAGGCCGCCGTCCTCGTCACAGGGAAAGAGTTCATGAGTCTGGAGGAAATTAATAAAACATTGAAGCAGTGGGATAAACCACAAACCGGCTAGGTGTTCTGTACCGTCTCTAAACATCCGTGAGCAAAAAGAAAGTTTTCCAGTATGTTGTTCCAGTTTCTCTGAGAAGCCGAGTGTTGAAAGGTGGGCACATAACGCTGGTCATCAGGGCAGCAGCGCACTTTGTGGCTTGCTAGGCAACGTTTCTATTGGAATACTATGGCTGATGACATTTTAGATCACTGTGGTGCAGTGTAAGAGGTGTGTTGAGCAAGGCTCCAGAGCCTGAAGCCAGAGCGCCACTTGTGTCCATAGTCACTACTGCACCGTTGAGTTGGTGTGTGGGATTTTTGGTCAGCTGAAGACATGAGCAACAAGTCTGTTGATGTGTTGGTGGTTACTGATCACTTTACCAGGATGGCTTGTGCCTATCCTTGTCCAAACCAAACCGCCAAGACAGTCGCCGTGTGCTGTGGAACAACTTCTTTTCGGTGTACGGATTTCCGGCACGCCCTTCATTCAGATCAGGGGGCTAATTTTGAGAGTCCCTCATTGCCGAAGTTCTTACAACTGGCAGGTGTTGAAAAATCTCACACAACACCATACCATCCCATGGGCAACGGTCAGGCGGAACGCTTTAACCGCACTTTGGGTGCGATGATCCGAGCTTTGCCACCACGTTCAAAGTCAAAATGGCCCCAGATGCTGAAAGCGCTGACATTGGCCTATAACTGTACGGTCCATGAGACTACCGGGTTTCCACCTTTTTTTCTTGATGTTTGGTCGTACTCGCTTACCTGTTGATGTGATGTTTGAGAGTGTTCTTTTGGATGGAGAGACTGTGAATGTTGATGCATATGTTCGGTCTTTAAGAAGGGATCTGAGGGAGGCAACCTTACTGGCTCAGAGGAACATCAGTAAGCAGCAGGCGAAACAGGCAGAGGGGTATAACAAGAAGGTGAAGGGGTTTTCTGTTGAAGTAGGAGACAGGGTCCTGCTATCAAACAAAGGGGAGAGAGGTAAAAAGAAGCTGGCTGACCATTGGGAGGGGGTGGTGTATGTGGTTGTGGGTAAAATGGGGTCTTCACACATATAACATTCGCCATCCTGTGACAGGTCGGATTAAGACAGTTCATCGGAACTTGATCATGCCTGTTCATTTTCTACCACTACCTTCTTGGGGGGAGGATGATAAGGAGATCAGCCTCTCTTCTTCCACTACTGGTCAGAGTCAAGATTCTGCGGGTACCTTGAGTCAGAGGGAGCAGAGTGATACTAGGACCGCTCGTTGGGTATCTGATCTTGCCGAGTCTCAGGTTGATGATAGCGAAAGTGCACGTCCAACATGTGGAGTGGATGGTGGTGTGACTGCTGAGCTGCAGGCTTCACCTTTCAGCATACGTCAGACATCGGACAGGTCATTCAGTGTTCAGAGTATTGTGTCTGCTGTCAGTGATTCCATGCGTTCAGTTGGGACTTCATGTGGGGAGTCGGCAGGGGAAAGTGAATCTACAACTGTGTCTAGGTTAAGGGAGCAGGAGACGGCGAATTCCTTAAGAGGGGGATTTCGGACCAGGTTAGGTAGACTGGTTAGACCAGTAAACAGACTTATCCAGACGATGTCAACAAAAATTGCCAACTAAGGGATTTTTTTATTAGGGTGAAAAATGTTTCAAAAAAGGAACATGGGATTTTGGGGGAGCATAACTTTGTGGGTGGGTTGCAGTTGTCTGTTATCTTAGGTACACATTACTGACATTGTGTTTTTCCATAGCCTTAAAATGTGTATATGGCACGTTTTCCCATGGTTGAGCGTGTGACTGATCACCTCGCGTTTATCCTGATCCTCAGTTGGATAGTTTCTTAACTGGTTTGACTGGTTTATATGGTTAGTAAGGGAAAGGCACAGTTGTACCTGTAGACGCTGTATATAAGAAAACAAAGTTATAGAATTATATATCTTGTGGGTGAGAAGGGTCATATAGTCATATAGCGCAAAACAGTGAGGTGGGCGTGTAGTAGTAGTATTTTGTTGTTGCGCTATATATTGAATAACAGTAAATTCCCACCCAGCTACTAAGGCTGAACACTTGCACACTGTTATTTTGAAGGGGGTCGAAAGAGTACTGGCGGAAGTGAGTGGGAACATTTTTGGCAATGACATTAC
>NW_026549669.1:0-827 GCF_027596085.1 Anoplopoma fimbria | reverse complement strand
CCCCACCCATGGAAGCGCGGGTAATGTCATTGCCAAAATAAAGCTCCCACTCCACTTCCGCCAGTACTCGCCGACCCCCTTCAAAATAACAGTGTCTACTTTAGTAGCTGCGGGAATTTACTGTAATACAATACTGTAGCCGACTCTCGACTACCGTAGGTTTTCCCCAACACAGACACGGCTTCAGTGGGTAGGTTTTTAACAAAGGTATATTTATTTTATCCAATATACACCACACAATGCGAACCGTCGTGCGCTCCGCTTCGCTGCCCGGCTTCTCGGGCGCACTCGGTCCAGCGTTCCCGTAACGTCACCTCTCTGATGGCTTCCGGTCTCGTTCCGTCGCCACCTCTCTGATGGCTTCGCTCTGTCTCAGTCCGTTCTCGTCTGTGACTGTCGCTCTCGAACTCCCGCCTGCTACTGCTTAAATACATTCAGCCTGATTAGCACCATGTTACAGCCGTGTTGATTGAACTCACCCCGGCACTGTTCCCATGAACCACTCCCCCACCTCTCTCGCCTGCAGCTGAGCGCAGACCACGCCCACTGCCACACATCTCCACCGCCCGACTTAGGCCGGGGAGCCGTCCGGCCTAGCCTACTCCCCCCCCACCTGTGAGCGGGAAAGGAAGTCTGCCACAGCCATCTGCACCCCCGGCCTATGGACCACTTTGAATTTAAAAGGCTGTAACGCCAGATACCACCGAGTGATCCGGGCGTTGGCATCCTTCATGCGGTGGAGCCACTGTAGAGGGGCATGGTCCGAATAGAGGGTGAATGGGCGTCCCAGGAGGTAGTAACGCAGGGCATCGACCGCCCACCGGATC
>NW_026549668.1:0-5691 GCF_027596085.1 Anoplopoma fimbria | reverse complement strand
AACTGCCGCAAACTTTACAGTCACGAGTGTACCTACGCATCTTATCCTGCGGCAGATTGCGAGCCACTTGAGCATTGCTAGACACAGTTCTCTCCAATAAACTCAAAACTCTGTCCATTGTATGGTTGTCATCACCAGAGAGAGCACGGCCAGACAAGATCTGAAACCCTGATGAAGAAGCCCCACCCACATGTGCAGCACTGCCCCCACCCTCTGGACAGAGCGCCACTGCAACCTCTTTCTGAGATAATGTTTGAGTCCTACAATCCACTTGTACTTTATGGTAATTATCCAAGTGATCCTGTACCTCATGGGCACACCATTCACGTGGAGACTTTGTTTTAAAGATCAAGGCCAGTTCCTTATCAGGGCAATATCGAACAAACATAATAACTGCATGGCGGCTCAGGTCGGTAACAGGCTCACCTTTACTGACTAAACACTGTTCTGTCGCCTCAGCCGCTTTATTAAGTCTGATCCAGTAGTCCAAGGGGTTTTCCCCAGCAAGAGGCTGCACTGCGTAGAAATCAGCCAGAGGCAAGTCAGAATGGACAATCTCTCCACAATGGCGTCTGAGCACACTATAGACCACATTGACATCGGTGACATTAGGATTGCTTCGAAGCCAAACTTTAGTGACATCCCTAGCCTTGCCCAATAATCTATTCATGACTTCCTCTATACAGTCAGACCCACTGTGTCCTTGCTTTGCTGAATAGTTCCGCATCAGCCCCTCCCACTCAGATACTGAATACTTATCAGAGCTATCCCCTCTGAAATAAGGCGGGACTGTAGCTTCCGAACGCAAAACCAAATTTAGCTTAGAAGCATCAATGACTGTAGTGCCACATTGATCAGGGTGAAGGACATGTTGAGGCTGGTTGGACGCCACACCAGGCGTTTGTTCTGGATTGACACTTTGTTGCAAACTAGCTTTGATAGATTCTCCAATCTGTATTCCAATTGACCTGATCAAGTCAGCTAACTGACTGGAAGATGCCTCTATACCAGAATCAGTCATCCTCTGAGGTGAAAAATCAACAGAAGAAATTTCTGGGGGAATGGTGGAGGTCCGTCTGCATTATCACTGAGCCTCACATGTCTGGACCCTTCAACAGCAGAATGGCTGGATCGTGACACAGCTGGGTTCTTTGGTGTCGACCTTAATAGAGGCGTATGCATCAAAACACCTCTGCCTCTTCCCACCCCCAGATTTCCCTCATCCTCAACTTTCTGTACAGTAATTGACTCCATACTTTCCCACACCCCAGAATCACAGTAAAACCTCTAACACAAGAAAGAAAAAAAATCAGAAATTGAAATGACAGAGTACTCACACTTATAACACAACCGGAATGGACTATTAGTCTGTCTGATCCACTAGAAGGAATTGAGTCTCTTGAAACACTGAAACTAGAGTCCTCTCTGCAAACCGGTGAATCAGCGCACCACTGCAGTCAGCTCCCACGAACCGGTCGACGATACCCGACCATCCGGCAGCAGACACAGTAGGGTGATGATCAATCCCAGATTGCTCCGGTGACGAACTGCCAACCTCACCGATGGTTTACACTGCAGCAACGAAGTTGGTCAGCTCCAGCTGACCAGTCGACGGGTCATGGCACCAATTTGTAGTGTCTTTACTTCTGCGTTGTGAATGTATTTTCAAGACACACTTCGAAATACATCTTTTCAATTGTTTTTATTGTCTGTCCAGCAACAGCTAAACCGATAACAGGCTTTTCAGAGTTTGTCTTCCACACTGACCTCCAACATATACCTGCAATTGTGGAAACAAAACAATGTCTGGATGAAGTGGCTGCTTGCTCATCGCCTTCCCAAGGAGTTCAAGGCAAAGAGGAAACCCCATCCAATGAACATATATACATTAATTATCACTAAAACTAAATAAAGTAATTAACATAAATAAGATTAAATAAAGTAAATACAATACACTTTACATAGATTAAACAATCTAACGTACGTGTTGGACATTAAGAAAATAATACAACAAGACATACATAAACTTCACATACCTGCAATTGTAAAACAAAACAATGTCTGGATGAAGTGGCTGCTTGCTCATCGCCTGTACAATATACATAGCGTTATTTAGCTTTCAGCTAACAAACACAATGTTCGCTAAGCATGCTAACAGTACCTATACGAGCAACTCGCTACAGCAGACACACCTCTTCATCACATGCAGGTTTACACAAATACACAACAAACTAACATGAAATCATTAAAACAACATTATATAACATGTATTGTACACTAACTTCTGATGTTATTTACAACTTAAAACTAATAAAAAGTCAGAAGAGCGATAAAAAGGTCATAGTACCTTCCCAAGGAGTTCAAGGCAAAGAGGAAGCCCCACCCATGGAAGCGCGGGTAATGTCCAGTTGGGCCAGAAATAAAACTCCCACTCCACTTCCCGCCAGTACTCGCGACCCCCCTTCAAAATAACAGTGTCTACTTTAGTAGCTGCGGGAATTTACTGTTATTCAATATATATAGCGCAACAACAAAATACTACTACTACTACACACACACAATACTTGTTAGTAGTAATGGAAGTGTACACCGTAAATTGTGAACCACCAAATAATTTCATTCTGAAACTCTAAGTTGCCCTTTAATGGCGGTAAAATATAATTTTACCAGATAAGAACAGTTTCCTCCACACAGGTTGAAAGAACTACCTGAAGGCCAAGTTTCTGAGATCTGAGATTAACATTTATATGTCATCATTTACACTCCATCTGATACTCTGACTGCTTATGTTCATACCCTTATGGGTCTATCAAATATTTTGACAGAAAACTATCTACACATGGCTTATATGACTGCGGCCCAAACTTTATAAAAAATCAAACATTGACCTCTGCTACACCAGAAGTCTGGTACTTTAAAATATTATTGTTGTTTTGCTATGGTTTGTTGGCTGGTATCTAATTTAAGGAATAAGAAACATGACAAAATTGAGCATTGAGTACTTTTAATACTTGTAACATTTCCAATGCAGAACTTTTACTTGTATTTAGTATACTTCATACTTCTTCCATCACTGCCCTTTTCAACCAATCCAAATGCATAACTATTTGCCTCTAATGGTAATTTCCTTGACGTGTCACTGACTGAACTATTGATATCAGTTGTTGCTAAAGTCATATAGTTATTTTTCTGCAGGGCACGAACAAAACAGGGATTGAAAGCAACCTTGAGATTGAACTAAAAAAACACTTGCTTATCTGGCTGTTGAACAAAGCTCTTTATGCTTGTCAGCACAGCTCAACCTCAGTCTCTAATCAACTTTCACTACTTCTCAGTCTGACCAGTATGAAGAAAGCTGCATGATTCACGCAGAGCAGTTCATCATTTGGAAAATGGTAGATGGGAACACAAGATCACTTTATTTAACTTAAAAACATCACCACTCGATAACCTGGAGCTCTGAAGGGACCTTTGCCCTCTACGGGATTACATCAAACAGTATCTCTGATCACATAATCACAAAGGCTTTAACATGCTCCTCTGCAGCCACTCCTCTGCAGAGTAAAAATGGCAAGTAAATATACTTGGCCTGCTTGCTGCACTTTTAAACAGTTTCCTTATTACTAATGTTGGTCAATGCTTTGTTTAGTTTTTACCGTCGGCGCATATATCTTGCTTAAGAAGAGATCCTGTTTTGTTATGGACTCAAAAGTAAATGAAAATCTAAAAACTCTCATGAGAAATAAAAATAATAGGCATATTTTTCTTCTCTTCTGAATTTGTAGCATATTTACTTTTTTTTAATCACTTAGAGATGTTATTTGAAATTCTGAAAATATATAATTATATAAATTATACAATGTTGAATTGAATTGAAGTTATTCTGAAAGATACACTGATATTCAGACTTTGTAAAATGTGTTCAAGACTCATTTAATGTTGAATGACTCCACAGAGATTTAAAGCTTTTAGTTGTTCCACTAGGATTTCTTTCCAGCAGTTGTGCTGTAGTGTGCATTTTGATTTTGTGCCACCAGAAGAAATTTAGCGTGTCTGCTTATGAGTGACACAAGTAAATGCATTTATAATGTGCCTTTTTAGTCTTCCGACCACTTACAGCCCGGCTCAGAGACTGCAACGACACAGGGAGACAAACGAGCTGGATGCAAAAAGAAGCAATTTATTTTCAACCACCATCAGTCAAAAAAGGCAACATTGAGTTATCAGTTATCAGTAGTGAAGTGCATGTATGGATATGTGTACAACAGAACAGAACTCAAACATAAACCAGAGCAACTGTGTCATGCCAGTGACAAAGGATCTTCCCCCCCAGTGAGAGCAAGGCAGCCAAATGAAGGGGTATTTAAGAGCAGAGCAGACACCGACTCAGGTGTGGCTCGTACAGCTGATGACCCTCCATTCAGTACCTGCAACAGTACACAGGACACCTAGTCACACAGTGCTTTACACTACTTTTTAACATTAATCCATTCATTCACACACATTCATTTACTGATGGCTGCCATACAAGGTGTAACCTGCTCATCAGATTCTAAACTAATCATTCACACACTCACATATTGACAAACACAATTGTATATGTCCATTTACATTAAATAACATGCTTCAAGACTATAGAAGAATATACAGTTATTGAATACATCATGCAATTCAAATCAAATTAATGCAAAAAGAAAAAGAGGTCACTATTGAAAAACAAGAACCCTTGAAAGTAAAAGTCATATCCTTCATAGGCACATTTTCTCCTGAGTTTAAAAAAAGAAATCTAAATAAAAAACGATATATGTGACATTGAGTAAAAAGAATCAACAGTATTTGTGAAGATGATCTCAGCCAGTGCAACAGTGCGGCTCATTGATGTGTTTTTTAACAACAATGGAGCTCTAGCACACAGGAAGAATATATATCAGGCTTTGAATGCACATGTAGTGTCTTTACTTCTGCGTTGTGAATGTTTTTTTCAAGACACACTTCGAAATACATCTTTTCAATTGTTTTTATTGTCTGTCCAGCAACAGCTAAACCGATAACAGGCTTTTCAGAGTTTGTCTTCCACACTGACCTCCAACATATACCTGCAATTGTGGAAACAAAACAATGTCTGGATGAAGTGGCTGCTTGCTCATCGCCTTCCCAAGGAGTTCAAGGCAAAGAGGAAACCCCATCCAATGAACATATATACATTAATTATCACTAAAACTAAATAAAGTAATTAACATAAATAAGATTAAATAAAGTAAATACAATACACTTTACATAGATTAAACAATCTAACGTACGTGTTGGACATTAAGAAAATAATACAACAAGACATACATAAACTCACATACCTGCAATTGTGGAAACAAAACAATGTCTGGATGAAGTGGCTGCTTGCTCATCGCCTGTACAATATACATAGCGTTACTTAGCTTTCAGCTAACAAACACAATGTTCGCTAAGCATGCTAACAGTACCTATACGAGCAACTCGCTACAGCAGACACACCTCTTCATCACATGCAGGTTTACACAAATACACAACAAACTAACATGAAATCATTAAAACAACATTATATAACATGTACACTAACTTCTGATGTTATTTACAACTTAAAACTAATAAAAGTCAGAAGAGCGATAAAAGTGCGTACCTTCCCAAGGAGTTCAAGGCAAAGAGGAAGCCCCACCC
>NW_026549667.1:0-1156 GCF_027596085.1 Anoplopoma fimbria | reverse complement strand
CAGGATATAGTCTCGAAACTCGATAATGTTCATTAATACACAGTTTACCTCCAGTTTACGCGACATTACTGCCAAAAGCTGCTATTTATCACTTTAAGCCTCCTAAAACACATTTCTGCAGGATATAGTCTCGAAACTCGATAATGTTCATTAATACACAGTTTACCTGCAGTTAACGCTGCAGCATAACTGCCAAAAGCTGCTATTTATCTCTTTTTAAGCCCTCCTAAAACACATTCCTGCAGGATATAGTCTCGAAACTCGATAATGTTCATTAATACACAGTTTACGTACATTACTGCCAAAAGCTGCTATTTATCACTTTAAGCCTCCAAACACATTTCTGCAGGATATAGTCTCGAAACCTCGATAATGTCTACACACACAGTTTAATAACATTACTGTCAAAAGCTGCTATTTATCACTTTAAGCCTCCTAAAACACATTTCTGCAGGATATGTCTAAACTCGAGAATGTTCTTACTAATACACAGTTTACATGTAGTTACGTTACATTACTGCCAAAAGCTGCTATTTGTCAATTTAAGCCCAAAACGAAGGATATAGTCCCGAAACTCGATAATGTTCATTAATACACAGTTTACCTACTTATGCTACATAACTGCCAAAAGCTGCTATTTATCACTTTAAGCCTCCTAAAACACATTTCTGCAGGATATAGTCTGAAACTCGATAATGTTCATTAATACACAGTTTACCTCCAGTTAATGCTACATTATTGCCAAAAGCTGCTATTTGTCACTTTAAGCTCAAAACGAAGGATATAGTCTCGAAACTCGATAATGTTCATTAATACACAGTTCACGCCATATTTCTGCCAAAAGCTGGTATTTATCACTTTAAGGCTCCTAAAAAGACATTTCTGCAGGATATAGTCCCGAAACTCGATAATGTTCATTAATACACAGTTTACCTGTAGTTAACGCTACATAACTGCCAAAAGCTGCTATTTATGACTTTAAGCCTCCTAAAACATATTTCTGCAGGATATAGTCTCGAAACTCGATAATGTTCATTAATACACAGTTTACCTCCAGTTCTGGCGACATTACTGCCAAAAGCTGCTATTTGTCACTTTAAGCCAAAAGCGAGATATAGTCTCGAAACTCGATAATTTTCATTAATACACAGTTTAC
>NW_026549666.1:0-2076 GCF_027596085.1 Anoplopoma fimbria | reverse complement strand
TTACATTACATTACATTACAGTCATTTAGCACAGCGGTCCCCAACCCCGGGCCGCGGACCGGTACCGGTCCGTGGGTCATTTGGTACCGGTCCGCAGAGAAAGATTATTTATTTATTTTAATTTAAAAAAAAAAAAACATTATTTCCGTTTTGTTTATCCAGTGGTGGGTAGAGTACTGAAAATCTATACTCAAGTAAAACTACAATTACTTCTTTCGAAATCTACTTGAGTAAAAGTAAATATTCCCTCGAGTAAGAGTGAAAAAGTACTTTGTTATAAAGTTACTCAAATTACAAGTTACTTTACATTTTTGTATTGGAGTGCTTGGATCAGTGAAAAAGACATAACGTGTTATAGTGAGTGAGTGAGAGAAAGAGATGCACTTAAAACTCTTGCTTCATTTTGTGTATTGTTCATTAAACATAGCTACATAGAACAATACATACAACAAAAAATGTAATTTAATTTCAAACAAATTTACACTAAAAACGTAAATTAATTTCAGCTCTGTTGTGCATATGACAAAAGTGAAAAAAATGTGAAAAGTACTCGTTACTTTTAATGTTTTATTTAGAAAAATGACCGGATTCCCTTAAAAGTATGTTCGAAACAACCACTCTGCCGGTGTTCTGGATCACAGTCACAGCAGAATACCCTGAGATCGCCACAACAGCACTGAAAACCCTGTTGCCATTTCCGACATCCTATTTGTGTGAAGCGGGATTTTCTGCAGTGACGGCAACCAAAACTAAATATCGGAGTAGGCTGGACGTAAGCAACACACTTCGGGTGTCATTGTCTCCCATTATTCCTAGATGGGACCGTCTCGTTGCAGGGAAACAAGCTCAGGGCTCCCACTGATTTAGCAATAGGCCTAATAGTGAGTTGTATTTTTCATGCACTTTATAATTGTTTTTGTGTTCTGTCTTATTTTGAAGGCACGTTTAACCGTTACCATAGCGACCAGTTATTTACTCATGTTATGTTGTTTGCACGTTGTTACGAGTGCGCTGCTAATAAAGTTGCATAAGAGTACACAGTCGATTCACGTTTATTATTATATTTAGAAAATACCAGTTTTTATTTTATTTTGTGTATTTATCCGCCGGTCCGTGAAAATGTTGTCTAACATTAAACCGGTCCGTGGCGCAAAAAAGGTTGGGGACCGCTGATTTAGCAGACGCTTTTATCCAAAGCGACTTACAGGAAGTGTATTCAACATAGGTATTCAAGAGAACTACTAGTCACCAGAAGTCATCAGTGCATCTCCTTTCTTAAACAAGCATCTTAAGAGCAGAAACCAGAGCAAAAGTACAGTGCAGAGGCAGATTACTACGAAAACAATAATTGCAACAGACTAATCCGAATATAGTAAGTGCTACAAACTACTACGAATAGGATAAGTGCAGTAAACAAATACAAATACAAATACAAAAAAATACAAAAAAAGGCACAAGAACATTGAGGCAAAAAAGTATGTGGTTTGGTTTACAAAAACATTGTGGTTTGGGTGAAAATAAATCTGTTATCCTGGGAGTTATCTCAGAGGAAGCATCCTGTAGTAAAGTGGGTCAGTCATGTAGGAAAGCAGGTCAGTCATGTAGTAAAGCAGGTCAGTCATGTAGTAAAGCTCTTCTCCTCTGTGGCTTAAAAGTTGAGCAGTTCATTCTTGACCTTGGAAAGATCACTTGGACCAAACAATCTCAGCTCCTACAGGTGGCCGCAGGTGCAGGTGGATTTGGAAAATGTTTGCATTTTTAGACAAACTGCCCCTGATGTTTGGACAATCTTTGGAAAAGCTTCAGTTTGTCTTGCTGTGCTCATTTCATCACAGTTGAGCACTGACGCTGTCTACCATTGCTAAGCTCCCTCTGGGACAGCAACCTGACTTCTTCTTAGGGCACATACAAACCTGTGTTGTTTGGTCTAGTTTAGTCTGACACCGGTTCCCCTTTGATGTGATTACTTGAACACATCTGAACAAAGCGATTCATACTAAAACCGCACCAAGACCCTTTTAAGGGAGTGAAAGAAGGATATTGATTCTGGGTTAAACAGTTCATAAAGGTAAGAGA
>NW_026549665.1:0-28712 GCF_027596085.1 Anoplopoma fimbria | reverse complement strand
GGCGGCTGTGGCGTAGTGGAGAGCAAGGTAGTTCTCCAATCAGAGGGTCGGTGGTTCGATACCCGGCTTCGGCAGTCGATGTGTCCTTGGGCAAGACACTTAACCCCAAGTTGCTCCTGAAGGCTTGCCATCGGTGTGGACTGGATGATGAATGTTAGTTAGAGTCTGATGGTGGCACCTTGATGGTAGCCTGTCATCAGTGTGTGAATGGGTGAATGATATGTAATATACTACTGACTGTAAGTCGCTTTGGAGAAAAGCGTCTGCTAAATGACTGTAATGTAATGTATGTATAACTTAAAACTCTTTTTGGGCATTCCACTCCTGCAACAGTGTCTGAACCATGATAGAGGTTGTTTGTTTTGGGTCAAAACAGATGCAGTAGAACCAGGAAAGTAGTCTCTTTTTTGTTTTCATTACCCACAATGTAGCTTGTTTGCTGACTGATTTACTGATGATGCCATTGGCACTTATATGCGTAGTTAGGGCTTTGACGATCTGACTGGCCGACCGCCGATGCTGCAGGTTGCCAGTTAAACCTAATCAACCCTCATTTCAAAACAAGGACCATTTAGGGTTGTGTCCTGGCAAAATGGCAACCCCTGGTTCTGAAAAGTGAAGCCAGTGCATAGGTGCCTTAAACTTGCATTCTTTCTAGTATCCATCAGGAGGCAACTCCTTTGATTGCAAAATAATTCTAGATAGAGAATAGAATCTATTAGAAAACACCCTTCTTCTCACTTGATTTATAACCTCAGTAAAAGCTAGTTTATGGTTTCATTCACTAGTTTCAATTCTTCTTCAATACAGCATGACTACCTTTTCATAAATTATGGTCCATTTAGAGCTAAAAAAAACCGTAAAGAAGGATATGCTTTATGGCATTGCTAACTTGTGACAGAGCGCTACCATGGTGTTGCCCGGTCTGGAATTTTTCCTGGATTTCACCTTAAAGCTTTTACCCTTTCGGAGCGTGTATTCAGTTTCAGTTCAGTTCAAGTTAATTAGTTACCTTTTAGGTCAGCTTAAAATGTCTCATTCAACATTCAGTTGTATTTGGCTGCACCTTCACGTATCACTTGTGAACATGAGAAGAGTGCAGCCAAAATGATATGGCAAAAAAACAAGATGGCGACGGACATAATGCCAAACTCGAGGCTCAGAAACCTTACTAAAAAACAATGGTTGGCTTCACCACATCCACTTCTTGTAGCCTGAAGACCAGAAAGAGAGTCCTTGGAGGAGCTTCATTCCTCAGACCATCAGAACTCTTATCGGGGACACTGCCTAGGGCCTGCATGGAGGGCCTTCATTTCTTTGAATAATGAATGGGTAATTGCTGATGCCCCAATGCCATGAGTAGCTGCCACATATACTGTACATATGTGTGTAATGGACAAATATACACATTGTGATATACTTTTTTGTGTTGTCATTTACCTTCTTTAGATTGTATTTGCTCTTTCATACTGTATTTATAGATTGATATGTTGTGATCATTGTAATCTTCCAATGAAACATTTCATTTCATATTTTGTCCTCTGTTGTTTGTTTCAACACGTGCACATGTTTGCTTTTTGCACTTGGCAAATTAGTGGAGAATTTTTAAAATGGCATGATTGTGTTTTTTTCCACTAAAAAAAGTTGCTAAACTAGTTTCCGTGGCAATGTGGTGCCCATTTGAGTGTGTCAGTTGGATGAGGTGCCAACGTTGTTTGATTGGATTAGGCTTGGAACCAATAATTAGACAAACCAGTCTTTGAAAATATTATACATCACACACTCATCAAGCCAAATTGTTGCAGCAGTGGACTCAAAAATGGTGTGCTGTGTGACCAGCTTGGGATGAAACTAATGATTCTCCTGTGGGCATATTTAACTGATGCAGCAGTAGAGGAAAAAAAGATATTGGCAAAAGAAAAAGCAGTGACACCTTGAGTTACTAAGTGCAAAGAGAGCTAATTTCAAGCACATTAGTCCTTATTGGAGAGGGCAAATAAAACTTTAAAACAGCTTTTGTGTTCTCATCAGTATGTTATAGGAATTAAACAGACCCTATATAATCCTCACTCTCACACACACACACACACACACACACACACACACACACACACACACACACACACACACACACAATTTTACTTTGAGTTGAATTCTGCAAAGATACCTCCTGAATGAGTATGAAATATTTCTCTGACCTACAAAAAATATTGCACAGTAATTCATAGGTAGTAGATATCACACAATATCATTTTGTATGAAATCCCCATAGTCATGAAGCAGACAGCAAAGCCCACACAGGGCGGGCAGGAGTTGAAGTGGAACGGAAACACAAACACCAATCTTTCACCTAGAAGACTGCTGTTAAAAAACAACTAACTGTGTGAAGTTAGTTGATTTATTTGTCAAGTAACTTGCGTACTTCAGTAACGTCACTTACGTAGTTATTTTAATCAAAACCCCAATCTTTTCCTTAACCTAACTAAGTATTTTCTGTTGCCTTAACCTAACTAAGTGTTTTTACAATATTTTCCTAAATCTTACTAAGTATTTTTTGTTGCCTTAACCTACTAAGTTTCCTTACGTGACCCCTTCTCACAAATACTTGTCACATATAGACTCTCCCAAATTGTCACATGCTGATGCTACAAACCCGTCGTATGATGACGCTCCTGACTTGTAGCATACTGGCCGTCCCAATTCATAGCAAACTTGTTGCATTCTGGCACTCAAAACTGGTCACATACTGGTGCTTCCAAATCTCAGGACCCCTGGTTTAACTGTGTAACGCTCTGGTTTGCCCAATGCATCAACCTATGACGCTCTACTACGTGTTTGGTTAACGTTGTGAATTCCAACAAAAAACTTAAGTTAGCTTAGGTTTAAGCAACAAAATCATTTAGGAAGGTTGAGGAAAAAAAATCATGGTGATGCTAAAAATCTGTACGTAAAATAAGTAAAACATAAACAATGCAACATAAGTACAAAAAAACATGTTACTTAAAAATAAGGGACATAAACACCGAACCCCTGGTTGAATGTCTTTGTTTGACCCATTCAACCTATGTTTTTTTGTTTTTTATATTATGTTATAACACTGCTGGAGCAATATTTCTGAGTGTCTAATAATGACGCAGATGGGTTGACATTGGAGTTACACGAAATCCTGATTCGTCTCATAAAGACGCTAAAGGGTGCCTCATGTGTCTGAAAAAGCGTCAGTATTTGTCTCCCTGGGAATGAGAACGGATGCACCATCTCTGTTGAAGACAGAGAACTAGAACATATAGAGTAGATAAAGGACAGATGGAGGAGTGATGGTGCTGGTAATGTCTAATTTAATCCCAGGAGAAGATGCTGTCTGTGAGATATTAGGTGTCACTGTGGTTGTGAAAAGAGAAGGAAAACGTTTGATGATCATAACCAAACTCCATGTTGGATATGATGAAACCTTCTGGTAAGCAGGATGCAGTCATAGTCAAACTGGGGACCGTCAGAACCAAGGTGACAGTGACACATTCAATCTGCAGCGAGCCTCTAACAGGCTTTTATCTCCATTCTCAGGGGGTCCTGTGACGAAACTGGCCCTCAATGTTCTACCAGTTTCCCTCGTCTCTCCACACTGTTTGTACTCCTCCTCACCCCCATTCTTCCCTTGTCTTGTTCTTGCCTTACCCTCTTTTCCTTCCATCTGTTCCTTCCTTTCTCCCTCCTTCCTTCCCACTCGTCTCCTTTTCCTTTTTCATCCCTAAGATCTTGTTTGTCTCACTTTACCATATTGGCTACTCTATCAACTCTCTGCTGTCTCTTAACTTTGGTCATCCTTTGCTCCTTCCTCTCTTCTTCTGTTTCACCTCCTCCTTTTTCCTTTTCTTCCTTTAGAATCCTGGTTTTTCAATTTTTGCTTCCTCTTCCCCCCTTTTCCCCACACTCTTTTTCTTTCCCTCAAACTCTTGTTCTACTTCCTCCGCCACTTCACCCTCTTTCTCTTTCCTCTTACACTTCGTTCACTCTGCAGAAAGTGAAAAAGTGCATAAAAACAGGTGGATGGAAACACACTTACTGTGTCATCCTCCCTACCTTCTCCTTCTCTTTCTCAGTAATATCCATTTCATCCCTCATTCTCAGTATTTTCTTCTCTCTCTCTTCCTCCTCCCTGTGTCGTCCTTCCTTCCAGTCAGGCTCCAGCGGACTCGATCAAACAGTCTCCCAACTATTTAACCAATCTATGGCTGTCACTCCTGCACACTCGTCTTGTCACCTCCTCGGGCACTTGGAGTGTTGGGTGCGAGTTTTATACTTACAGTGAGTTGGAACATGATTATGATTTAATGACAGCAAGATCGGACGGCATGCGCCAGTACATTTCATTTTGTTTGCCAGTGTGTGTTTGTGTGTCTGCATGTGGTTGCCAGTGTGAGTGAGTGAGATGCTTCCTGACATTTCAGGAAAGGTTAATAGAGTCCTGCTTCACACCGCGAAGTTTCTGCACATCAGAGAGAGAGAGACACAGAGAGAGAGTAGGCAGGAAGGAAGAGATAAAGCAGGAGATGTGAAGACAAAGAGATTAAAAAGAAAGGGTGTCAAAAGTGAGTGTAAATACACAGCCCATTAAATTTCTACTGATGGCCTCCCAGCATCTCTGTGTGTTTGTTTATTTCACACATCAGCCACTTACGCTGCAGCAAAGCCACACAGGCTACCTTGGATACAACTTAATTACACAAATTATAATTTTGGTTTTAATCATGATATTTATAAAAATACATTCACATGGGCTCAGTGGGAAGAAATTTCAATAGCAAAATATGAGCAAAAAGGATTTTAATTGAAATCATTAGCGTTTATTTATCGGTGCATTTACTCAATAGGTCTAATGCTTACTGAATTGGACCAGTCTGCTTGAGGAAAGTATAATATTGAAATTATAAGCTAATTAAAGTCCCCAAATTAAAGCTGCTGAATAAAACGGTGCCTAGTGACAAAATCCACCTCATAAGCACCATAATCAACACATGAAATCACACTGGCAAATAATCATTAATAGGTAAGAAAGAGAGTAAAGAAAAAGCATCTCTACCGGTTATCTCCTTCTGAGTGAACAGTCGTATTGAATATTGCATTGGGTGTAATTCAAGAAAATGTTAAATTTGTTTATGAATGCCTTCACCATGACCTTTAACCGTAAAATGTGGAATACAAATAGAAGGGGTGGGGTAGAGGGAGAACGGGACATTGAATCAGGACTTGTTGGTCTTGGTCTGGGTTTTATTGGGGACTTGTTGGGTTTTTTTTGTTTTTTTTGGGGACTTGTTGGTCTTGGCACGGACTCGGCTGTGGCTCAGGAGGTAGAGCGCTGGTCCTGCAACCACGACGTTGGTGGTTGAACCCCATGCCGAGGGTGTCCTTGAGTGTCACCCCCGGGCGCTTCTTAGCAGCCCACTGCTCTTCCGGGATGGGTTAAAATGCAGAGAATTGTCAATTTCCCCGCTGTGGGACTAATAAAGGATTGACTCAGGGACTTCATAATCAAGACATGATACTTAGTCTTGACTTGGGAAACTGACTCTGAACTGTTGGCCTTGACTCTGTACTTTGTAGTCAAGACTTGACACTGACTAGGAACTTCTTGGTCGAGACTTTACCATGAGTTACTTGCAAAACAATGGCTTTGTTACACTTCCAGGAAGCAGTCAGTCCTTAAATGACCTATTCTGTCACACGTTGGAGCTTGGTTCTATAAAACATTGAATAAATGAGTGAAACTGAAAATCTAAACCCTAATCTGACTTCTTCCAAGTTTTGATTGAAAGAGCAAAACTCTTTCAAACTCTTTAGATTGCATCATTTTGATGTAATTAGCGCCTGATAAGGAGGATGAGTTTTTAAATCAAGATTATTGAAAATATTTAGCCATGATTGTAAAGATTCCTCGTATGTCCCAACAAAAGCATCTTGGTTGCTTTCAACAGTTTGTCTTCCAGCTCATTGTCAGCTAAGCAGCCAATACATGGCTCTGGGTGACATTATCAAAACTTCTTCCTCTGTTGGAGATGATCACATCAAACCACTAAAATACATTGGCCATGGAACTTAAGATTCCTTTCATACTATTTTCAGCTGGTGTCAGCTCATATAATATAATGAAAATGCAACCCAAGGTTACATCAGCCACTGTAACATTTTACAGCATACTTTTGAGATTTGATGCATTATTGAGAAAAATAACTGACTGAACTCAGGGCTGACCCCTTTTCTTTCTCTCTTGTTATCCTCAAAGTGGAAGCAAGATGTTCTTAGTCTTCAGCTTATTATTAAAAGCAGCAGGACTAGTTACAGCTGCGAGGTAGTTCAGAGAAATTGTGCTTTTACCTTGTATTTATGGAGGTTTGATACTGGTTAGATCTGGTTTCTAGAATCACTGTTTCTTGGTAAATTGTAAATGGACTTGTACTTGTATAGCGCCTTTCTAGCAATACATGTCATTTACCCATTCACACCCATCCATACACTGATGACAGGGGCGGTCCTCGAGCCACAGACGGCCCAGTCTTTGAGGATGTTACAATAAAAAAAATTCACAGGATGGATGGGAAATGGTGACCCTAGCACCACAACCTCATGGAGTGTAAAGATCAGCTGAGTTTTAAATAAAAAACTTTGCTCTAGACGTCACATAGTAAAGGTTTGCAAGTTGTCTGGTTGGTACTACTTATTCTCAGCTATATAGCTCAAGGCCAAGACACTCAATTTGTACCAGCTCCAGGACTGCCTTTTTCCTCTTAGTCTGACCTCTGACCTCTCCAGACACAGTTCCTATACAGTTTATATGCCCTGATTTGATCTTCACTTGTGTGTCCACACAAATTGACAATATTTGCTGGCTCCATTAATGTTTTCATGGTTCCAAAATGCTTGTAGGTAGGAACAGATTTTAGCAGAGGTGGGACCACTCAAGAGGTAGTTGGGGTCACTTATATATTTTTTTCAGTGTGCACACATTATTTTTATGGTTTCTAGGCTATGTATATATTCTATATCTCGTATACATACAAGATATAGAATATTCGAATAATAAGTTTCAACAGTGGTTTGCTGGTTAAGATATGTTCCATGTGGGACTATGATCTAATGTTTTGCTGCCCTCTCTGGTTGAAAGCATGAATACACCCAGCGTAGGTGTGCTCTGCTGCGCCTGTAATCACACCAAACAGTGATGTCACATGGTGCACATTGTACAGCTTTACTCCATGAGTTCTGCATCATTTCAAAGTATTTAACGGCCGTGACAGAGACACTATTATTTTTATTTTGTACTCTGTGAGGCCCTGGAGAAGCCATGGTTTTTGAGTACTTTGCCAGATGTTAATATGACATGATAGCCTCACAGCCGTGAGAGACGCAGTGACAAAAATGAATAGGTGTGTAGGTGAAATGAAAATGAAGGCCGGGGTTTGAAGATGGGTGTGGTCTGAGCAAGGGTGCCGGAGGTAGGGGGTAGGATCACTTGTTTCCCCTAAAAAAAGATCCATCATCCACATTCATCCAGAGGGAGAAATGGAACTCAAGTACACTTCAGTTCTTGTTCAGTCAAAGTCTCAGATTTCAGGAATTCTAAGTGTTAAGGAAGGCTACAATTTAAAAATGTTTGAGGTTCAATGCAAAAAAAACTTTGGATAGAGTTTTGTGTAGTAGCGTCCTAGTCACTAAAATGTGCTTAATTCCAAATTTAGAGCATATCTATTGCCTCCACACAGCTCTCATGTGGCGATGGCTATAGTATAAACTATCAATATTAATGTTCTGAATGTTGTTTAGAGAACCTCTACGAAGATTTAACGTTGTTAATAGTGCATGCCATGATTATTTTATTATTATTGTTTAATAAACAGGGACAGTTATGGAGGGTTGTCTATCTCCTATTGAGGCATGATAACTGTCTGAGATTTGCAAAATACATAAAGGGAAAGCTGTGAGCCTGCCGCAGAGCAGAATAGAACTTTAAGCTGTTTAATTGGATAAGGCAACAAAAGAAGTGTTTACCATTGTTCAAGCTTAAGAAGATCGGAGAGGATGAGTTAGAGAAAGACAAATGGAGGGAGGGGGGAGTGCAGCAAGAGGAAATTGAAGAAGCAGAGAAAGGAAAGGGGAGACAGCTACAAAATAGAAAGAGGAACGTTTAAGAGAAATGGTGACAAAGAACAAAAGAATTGAAATGTGAGGGAGATGCTGGTGGGGAAAGGGGACAGATAGACTAGGAAATAAATACTTTTTACAAAAAAATACAGAAATCGTCAAAGAGAGACATCAACCAACAATGACAGAGAGGAAAGAGAGAAACGCAGCCTGAGTGGATGAATAAATACGTTTCTTCTGCTCTGACACTCTCGGGCAAATTAGAGCCGGGCCTTGTGCAGAGGAACCTGACTGTCTCTCTTTGATCTTCCCTTTAATCAGATTGGAGCTCAGGGTTTGGGGAAAATGCTTTTCTCTTTGAAAACTGTGTGTGTGTGTGCGTGAGTGTGTTTAATTATAAAAATCTGTCTGTGTGTTTGTGTGTGTGTTGGCAATGTTGTTCTGTTTTGAGTTTTTTTAAGTGATGAATTTAAAAGGCCCGAGATCTATAAGTGTCCCTAAAGGCATGCGTAGTAAGAATGAAATGAATGTGCATGCATTTTAATGTAAGTTGTTTCATTGTATCAGCAGACATCAAAACCTCCATTGAATTCTGCATGACCACAGGAAGAACCATGTGCCAGATGAATAAGACTCTGCAGTTTTACCTGAAAAACCCAGTGTGTGCACAATTTATCAGATTAATATAAATGTGCATATGTGTGGTTCTATAATCTAAATCTCAATTATGGAACAGGGTAAGAACATAATTCTAAGAATGGCCTTTTTTATTGCGTCTGCACTGCAAGGACTAGGAACCATCATAGTGTCTTAGAACAACGTTTTGATTTTAATTTTTTTTCAAAATAGGTACTTTCCCAGTACAAGAGGAACCATTAATGATGTAAGCGTGCTGGGATTGGTCGAACACTTGAGTTCATGCAGCACAAACAACTGTCATTTTTTAAAAACCTGTTACACAAAACAAATGTTGTTTATACTACATTTCTCTATAAAACTTAGGAAACAATGTCCAAAAAGTGTGTCCCTTTGAAGTCTTAATTCATTTCCCACATAATGCTGTGTATTGTTTTGTTTGTGTTGTATTGGCGTTCATTCTGTACACTGTGACTTCTATATTCAAACAAAGCAAAGGCGACAAACAGGGCAGCGACAAAGAAAGGGACTTGTTTGGATAGTGCTGTAGGACTTTTGTCTGTTTTGGAAATGTAAACACAAAAGTTTCCATGTGCTTCAATAGGAAGCTTGGGGTGCAACTGCAGTATCTGTCTCACTGTGGGGGGGTTTTTTCGTTCGTGCACACTTCACCGGAGTTTCAACTTTTGTGTAAACTCCGGATACTTACAGATTCTTTATTCTGAGATTAACTATTGCTTCAGTTAAACAGCTTGCTTGAAGTCGACTTCAATTCCAAGTGTTTGACATTAGACATCCTTGTACTACAGTATTTCACTCCTCAGTTATCTCTGTGCCTCCTAGAAAGGGTCTGATCACCGCCCCTTAATCTTTTAACTGGTGATGCAAGCACAGGCCAAGTGATGGCAAGACTCATTACAGCCACAAGACCGCTAATCACTCTGTGAGATTAAGACTCTGAAAGCAGAGAGACCTAACTTGAAGTTTACAACAAGGAAAATCCAATGTGAGATGAGTTTACTATATAAAGAATACAATTTTACATTCCAATATATTGCAGCCTTGTGCTAAATTAATTTGAATTATATTTTCCTCATCAAGCTAAACTAAATAACCTATTTTGACAAAGTGAAAACAAGGATTTTAGGATGTTTTGCAAACCTATTAAAATAAAAAAAGAACTGAAATCACACAGAAAGGAAATGGATTCATCTTGTTAAGCCTGTAAATGAACACACACTCCATTTGGGTGAGGAACACTGAATGTAAACAATTCTGTGGGGCACCTTTAATTAATTCCAATGAATTGCTAGCATATCCTCCAGTGTATTTTTGTAGGCGGAGCAGGTTGGCTGAACATGCGAATAAATATGTGTCTAAGCAAACAATTCAACATATATGCAGAATAAAGACATATCTGCAGTCCTCTTCAAGATAATTTCATCTTCAGATCAACAACTGCTTAAAGGGTGGGTGGTGAAGCTGCAGATTGCATCCGACTGTACACCTACCTGTCCAAAAATGTAGAGAACCTGCGGTGGCCTACAGGCAATGTAAGGACTTGAGAGGCTCTCTCTAGAGCCAGTGTTTGGATTGTTCATTCTGGGCTGCTGTAGAAACCAACATTATTTGTATTATTAGATCCCCCTATAACTTACACAATGGACCAGGGTTGGTAATCTTTTTGAATTACCTTGGAAAACTTGTTATTTGCCATATGATTTAGATTAAAGAAATCATATGGCATTAAAGATGACATACCATCAAAATTCAAATCTCCAACAGATCTGTTTTTCCATCCATAAAGACAACGGGCTAAGCAACATAAAAAAACAACAACTTTATTTTCTCCCATAATCAGGACATTATAATATGAGAGCACTATATAATCGTAATGACAAAATCCACATCAGAGTTGAAATCATTAACCGTACCAACCTTCCAAGAACCTTGTTCATCAGTTATAAACTTAACAAATCCTGCAAAGAAGGTAGAAAGTATTTAGCCAATCAGAAGCAGAGTAAGGCAAGTCTTTGGTGAATGCAGGTGGAGAAACAAAAAAACAATCAAACTGCAGTAAATAAAAGTACGCGCAACTGCCAATGGCTAGGAGGAGGCTATTTGTAAAGCAGATGAAAAGGGCTTTAACATTTCCCTATCCCTCTATTGGACACTTATTGCTAGTGTGCCACTGGTTAACCTACCGCATGCCACCAATGTCCACACCTGGACCTCATCATCCTCATCAGCCACTCACTCCTATCAGGCTGCATCCTCCGGTTCCGCCCAAGTGAAGCCGATGCGGAAGTGCTTTAAACTTGCCTTCTCTCTACTGTCCAGCAGGGGGCGACTCCTGTGGTTGCAAAAAGAAGTCAGATTGTATAGAAGACTGGGAGAAAATGACTCTACTTCTCACTTGATTTATTCCCTCAGTAAACATTGTAAACATGAGTTTATGGTCTCAATCTCTAGTTTCAAGTCTTCTTCAATACAGCATGATGTTCATTTAGTAAATGATGCTCCATTTAGAGTCAAACAGACCATAAAGTAGGTTATAATGGGCTTACTGAGATTGCCCGTCTGATCTGTCGGGCCAGCCTGGTTTGTGACTCCTGTTTGTTGTTGGGTGGTTTTTCAGACTTATGTTCGGATTTAAAGGATTTGGACACTCAGCTGCTCCTAAATTTGTGATTCTGGGTTTGTTGATTTCTGAGTCGTTACAGTCTGCTTTATTCAGGTTTAAGAAAAGAATGGGATTCATGCTTGAGTAGCAGAGAGAAACAGGGAGAAAGAAAAATATAAGAATGTGATTGATTATTTGTGAGAAAAGCTTTATCAATCAAATTGTTCCTTCTATTATCACACATGGAGCATTAGCATATAAAGAGATGGAATCAACAAAGAATAGGTTTTCACATGTTTGAATGGCTTTGTTTGTGTGTGTGTGTGTGTGTGTGTGTGTGTGTGTGTGTTGTGTGTTTGTGTGTGTGTGTGTGTGTGTGTGTGTGTGTGTGTGTGTGTGTGTGTGTGTGTGTGTGTGTGTGTGTGTGTGTGTGTGTGTGTGTATGTGAGCGCACATATGGCATTTTAGAACCACAACACAATTATCAAGGGAATTATTTATAGAAAGGGAATTTCTATAGATTATCATCAGAGCAATCATAACAATTTATACATTTCACATGTACTCAACACACAGCCATGTTTCCATCACTCTAGAGGACATTACATTGACTTACATTCATTTCCTGGAGACTCACCCTAACCCTAACCACAACTGCTGTTACCAAATCATAGCCTTTACCCTAGCCTTGACCTAAACCTTAAAACTAATTCTTCGACCTAAAATGTATTGATTACATTATGGTGACTTGCATTTTTCCCCCAAATAGAATGTGTGTCCCCACAATTTGACTGTGTGAACAGATTAATGTCCCCACACAAACTCACTCACTCCCTCGCTCACTCACTCACTCGCTCTCTCACTCACCCGCTCACTCACACACATGAACACTGACATGTTCTATCACTTTGTGACGAGGCCAATCTTAAAGCCTGACCTTTTTTGATGAGTCTATGATTGATCTGCAAGGGTCTATTTCCTGTCTCCACCTGTGATAAATGAACCTGTCAGTGTGTGTGTGTGTGTGTGTGTGTGTGTGTGTGTGTGTGTGTGTGTGTGTGTGTGTGTGTGTGTGTGTGTGTGTGTGTGTGTGTGTGTCTGCACTAGCATTAGTGCCACCTGGAGAGTGAACTAGACTGTGCATTTCTCCACACTGCTAACATCTAAAGTATAGATATTATATAAAGTTTGTTACTGTTGTACATCCTGAGGCCTTGAGTAACTTAGTTTTTATTAGTTTTGAATTGATTCAATTGTATTATTATTATTGTATGTGTAATGACAAACATTTGGCCCATCCCACATCAGATTACAAGACACCATTATTTAAAAAAAATATTTATACATATATGTATATATATATATATATATATATTATATTAACGACTAAAAAGCAGATGAAAGAAATGTCTACAACTTATTTCCATGAAGGGCAATTTTCTTATAATGCCCAAGGATCTCCAACTGACTGGATGATTACTTCCTTTTCAATTAAAATGTGTATTTGTATAGCACCCATCATGTGGCGTGTTGTGTGTTATTTCTGCTCCTCTCCTGGGTCTCTTCAGGTGCCAGCAGCTTCAGTGAGTGAATGTACATAGCTGGGCTCAATCACTAATTAGCAGCATTCAAAGATGGGTGTGTGTTTATTGGTTGTGGTGTTATCTTTACTCTACTAGGGTGCACGGGTGTTGGTTGTGTGTCCTAGTCAGTGTTTTGTGAATAGAAAATGTGAAGAGAAGTCTTCTGTGGTTATAAAGTGACAGCATGTCTCAGATGTAATGTGGAGCCAAACCAGCAAGTGCTTTGTAAACCAGAGAGAGGATTGTATTGTATTATTGTATTACATTCTAAAAGCAACAGGTATCCAGTTTAGGAGTTATAGGAGTTATTTGGTCTGTTGTTTTTGTCCTGGTTAGAACATGTTCAGTGGAGTACTGGATGAGTTGTAATCTATGGATTGTTCTGTTTGGGACACCCATAAACAGATCATTTGTTACTAATCCAACCTACTCAAAACAATTGCCTGTCTCAGTTCATGAATGAAAGCCTCCAATACTGGAAATGTTTCTTGGTTGGAAAAAGGCTACTGATGTGATCTTTGAAACTGAGTTCACCATCAAAGGCTACGTCAAGTACTCACAGACAAGCTCTCTCTGGGCTTTAACAACTGCTTCCAAGACACCAGTTTGCTTCCTCTTCAGCTGAAGAAAGTTTGCTACCATCCAGTGGTTTGACTCTACCAAGCAGCTAACAACTGCTAACCAAGTTTATAGGTTAAACAAGTCAGTGGTTAGTGAGATCAGAAGCCATTGTTTATCTTGTGCATAATTATGGTAGCTGTTGTTATATTTCTTGGTATGTTGCCAAGGGAAGCATTTATACATTTTAGAGAATAGGACCCAGGATGGAGCCCTGCGGAACACCACACACTAATGTGCAACTGTTGGAAACTAGAATTATGCAGGTAGGATTCCAACATCCTGAAGAACCATGCCGGACAGACCCACCCAGTGTTTTTACCCTTTCCAGCAGGATTCCATGATCCACTGTGTCAAATGCAGAGTTTAGATCAAACAATGTTAGGACTGAGTTGTTTAGTTTTTTTCTCATGTTATTAACAACTTTTAAAATAGCAGTTTCTGTACCATGAGATGTCTGGATGAATCTTAAATTGTATTAACTGTAGATAGCCGTTCAGTTGCTGATATAAACCTGCTCAGGAGGGTGAGGTTATAGGTTGGCTTATAGTTGTTTAGTGTACCTAGGTCTTGGTTGTTTTTTTTAAGAAGTTGTCTAAAAGCAGCAGCTTTCGGGCAATGGGGAAAGATATCAGTCTGGAGAGAACGATATACTATTGATGAGGTTTTATCTGTTAAACAATTGCAAACAGATTTAAAAAAGGAAAATGGAAGTGGATCTAGTGGGCTGTAAATCATTGCAATTGTGCGGTTGAGAAAGTATCAGAGGAAGTATCAGGGGAGTGACTAATAAGTTTATCAATGGTTGAAAAATACATTTTGGAATCATTTTTTATGGGTGCCAGTAATATTAGAGTATATTGAGTATATATATGTTGCAAGCTCTTGTTGTATTTCCTGAGGGAGTTTTTGAAAATGTCAAGATGCAATTTTGTTTTTCTCCTTTGTCTCTTTTTGAGCTGCTAATGATTTCAGCATTTCTCCAAATGGCTTTACATTAGCTGGAGATCTTTCGGATCTTATAGGTGCAGCAGTTTTGATACTGATCAAAAGAGTGAATGTGATTGGCCCAGTCATAACAACTGCTGCTCTCAGATAAAGGCCACAGGGAAGACCTTGCATTAAGGATGTTTGATACAACTTCACCGGCACGCAATCAATCTTGGGATATATTGGGCCGTGAAGGATCCATCAGTTGTGTCCTCCAAATCTGAGAAAAGTAGGCTGCATTTACGCTGTGACGTAATCGGTCTACAAATACACCCTCCGAAGGATGCAGCTGCTGGATTGGGACACAGCTACTGTCTACAAACCGTGACTATGTCCACTTCTTACATACAGTCTTTGGTTTTACTCACAGGGTCTGTTTGCTTTGGAGAGGAAGATAATTCAGTATTTTCATAACCCTTGTTGAGGATAATCACTTTGCATTAACTATTTTATTGCTATCAGCATGTTCATTTTGACAAGCATGTGTTGGACAGTGAAGGTATGAGAAGAGGTGGAGGTGCTTCAAACACTCACACACAGAGACAATAACAACCTGGTTTGACAGAACTTTTACCAATCAACCCTATATACCCGATTGTTCAATTTTATAAAAAGGTAATCTTATTATGGTACAAATGTGTCGTTTTCAGATATTATACTAGGCGGAAGTGAATATGCAATTCAAAAGTACCACATTTACAATCTTTCAGGACAAGAGAACTTGTTTTTAAATGTGTTTATACATGGCCTGTGGAGTAGTACCCGATCAAATGTCTGGTGTAAACCAATCCAAGTCATTTTCATTCTGAATATTCTTCTGCCTGGTTAATACTGTCTGCTACATCCCCTTCCATCTGCTCATCCATCTGTGCTGATGTAATGAAATTATGAGAGATCCTGCGAAAGCATATTTCCGGCATTCAAATATGATACATTATCTCCTTGCCAAGCCCTCTGATCATTCAATGTGGGACATTTAGGACTCAGATGCAACACAGAACATTGAAGACATAGCAGCACTGGTCTGGTATGATGTTCCCTCTTCCTCCTTTACTTTCTTCTTTTCAAAATATACTGTAAACCCTCTTTCACATCTGTCTTGCTGTGATCGAGGCTGTGTTAAGTTGACCCACATCTCAACTAAGCTTGGTAAAAAAGAGAATCTGTCTGTCTGTCTGTCTGTCTGTGATGAGCAGAACCAGTGTTTTCTCATTGTCTTCATGTCTCTATCAAGCTTTCCATCATGAGGTTTAATCCTTCTGATTCTAAAGGAAGTGTTTTCTTTCAAGCTCACCTTTAAAGCCTGGCTTTTCTTCCTTTTCATAGAAAGAATATATACATGGATAAAAGTTTATTGTCCACTAAACTGCCTGCCAGAGAACTTTGTCCTCAGGAGACAGCAGAGTTTACATCTTGAGACGTATAAAAGGGAGATTGATGGAGAATAAATGTTGTGAAAACACTTCATAAAACCTACATAGCTATATTTGTCAAATCTTTTGTCTTTAGGAGGGGGGTTAGAGCCCAACCGTGTGGTTTACCTTAAGTCAGCACTGCACACCTACTGAGGTTTTGGAACTTAACCGAACAAGGCTGGATTGTACTGAAGGCTATGGAGGAGAGGGGGAGACGAGTGCAGAGATGATCAAATTTGTCTTTAAAACCATGTTTATTAAATCAGGAAGAAAAAAACATTTTCTATTCAACTCTATAAAAAAGTGTTTGCATGTCCTATTCTCACTACGCTTCACTATCTCCCACAGTACACTCGGCTATCTGCATCTTTTCTCATCATCTCTTCGAGAGAGTTAGATTTTCTCAGCCGTTGCTCTCCATTGTTCCGTGATGAATGCAAATTCTACAACTCCCGAGACGTGGAAATGGCCTCCCGAAAATTACTTTGCACACCTCACTGACTGTCAGACAGAGAGGAGGGAGGGGGGAGGGAAATAATTGAAAGGGAGGTAGGGGTCAGCAGGAAAGGAGGGGAGATGAGAAGGGAAAGTTGGGGAAAAAAGGGAAGGTACTAATGCCATGTGCTCTTTGGCCTAACCTGACCCTTCCTCCAGGCCTTCTGACCTAATAACAGGACATGTCAGCCTCTTCATTAGAAGGGCTTTTGGGACGCTCTGAAGTTACAACCACCGGGTCAGCTTTTAATAAGAGGGCAGGGCAGGTCGGGCCAAATGTGTTTTCAGGGCTATTGACTCTGTTTGATTCCTGCAGTCTTAAACGTTGTAAAGGTGGCAAACAAGGAGAAAATAAAGTGTACCAAAACATATTTGGAATTTTAAAAGTATTCACACCATTTAAGGCCAGGTTTAATATAAAACCATTGTCTGCAGTTATTGTAACTGTGAGTATTTTAGATACACTGCATGTCAGGGTCTTGGCTCAGGATAAGTACATTGAACCTGGCCCACATTATGTAAAAATCCTATAAATTGTAATCCTTTCTACAAAATCTGCATATGGCAACAATGGTATGGGATGTTACTGAGATTCTGGCGAAATTAACAACCTCATTTTCACATCCAACAAATACCACCGCTTGGTGAGTGCCACCAAGCTTCTTATACCAATACCCCAAGACATGTTTGCTTTACTAACACAAGTTACATAACAAGCATACTTTTTCAACGTAGTAAAAATGACTTACTTGTAACCAAACTGCGATCTTTTACTTACCCTTTACCAGTTTATTTGTTGCCCAAGTAAAGCTAAAAACTGAGTAAACCTAGAGGGTCATAGTTTGAGGCGTTAGGGCACTGACCAAGGGGCGGTATGTGAAATAAACTAAAAGGTAGTGTTACGGTACAGTTTTTAAAACACATTAAATACACCTAAAAAACTGTGTTCAAAATAGTTTTCGGTAAGTAACAGGACAAAAACTCTGGTCTCCTGCATGAAGGTTGGATGCCCAATAATTTGGCTAACATGACCATCCCCCTTGAAAGTCCACACCTTAATTCCTGCATTGGCACTTAACATTAGATGTAAAGTTTGCACTGCGGGATTGTGCAATGTGAACTGAAGTCATGGGATACTGGGAGTCATCCACATACTGGGAATGGTGAAACTAGTGGACAGATAGCACTTTCCCACCACATGGAACTGGAGCACTTGTAAAAACCTGTAAGGTTCAAGGTCCTGCCTTGGGTTTCCACTGTGTTTTAGAAATCAGCGAACTATGTAATTTCTTTGTGCTGTTTGGTATTTAGGTACATTTCAGAGGACAGCTGACAATGAAAAATGTAGTAATAATATTGATTTGTTTTTAATCATGTTGACAAGAACTTAGTCGCTCACTACTGGAAACGTAACAGGATTATGGAGACATGTTTAGAAGTAGAAGAACACTCCAGATCCCCAACAAGGGTGAGTGAAAAATAAAGCTTTTACCTGCCCTGTGATTCAGATCCGCTCCAATGTAATGGGTTCTTCCTTGGCCCATGTTACACCCATCCACCAAGTTAATAACTACATTTTAAGTAGATGTATAGGTCATTCAGTTTATGTAGTGGAAAAGGCGATAACTGACAACCAGTTTAGCATTTCTTTAATATTTTACTAAGGAACTTTTGATTTAGAGAGTCTAGAATAATATCAAATATGACATTTATCTGGAATTGAATTACAGACAGAATCATTAGCCAAGAGTAACTCAGCTCGCTTTTTCTGGAGCCTGTTAAACATATTTTTTATCCTTGTCATGCCAGGCCCCTACAGCAGAAGAACTACTGACCCTACAGATGATCCAGTTATAACATAACATTTTCTTGTTATTTTTATCAGTGATTAAAATAGAACCTCATTATGACATTGTGTTGCCATTTTCGTCCTTTCATAATGGCACTTACTTCACCTTATATTTCAAAATAAGATCTGAATACAAAATGCGAAATAAACATCAATTGCTGGTTGTTGTTTTTTGAATTATTGAGTTTATTCCATTATCCTTTGAGGGACTTTCAATAAGAAATAATAAAAAAGACACGCTCTCTCTGACTTTGGCTGGGTGAGATTCAAAAGAACCTGAGGGCAGAAATTATCAATGATAGCGTCATTTTATTTTATTGAAAATTCTTCTCTTTTTAGTGCTGCTCTGGAAACTCTCATGGCAGTACAAAGCCTTTGTTCTCTGTCATCTTTAATTCATGAGACACAATTATTTATCCTTTTTCCAACTGTGTCTGTTCGTACAACTGTTAGCTGGTTTTATTTTCAGGAAGTTGTCTATTCACAGAGCAGATCTCTGGGGACCAGTGACAACAGACCTATTAAACTTGTATGGAAACCTCTCAACTCCCAGCCTGTGTGGTTTTTGTTTTTAAGTGTTTTTGTTTTAGTTGACATTTTTGAAAATATTCCTGCTTGTCACTTAGAAATTTTCAATCTTTTACACAATTTTTAAAGCTGGACCAGCATGAGCTATATAAGAAATTTGTTCTCATGCTGATTAATATTTAATATATCACTCTTTGCTATCTTTAATTGAATTGGAAGAAGTCTTTGCTTGAGTCAGAATACTTGATTAGACTCCTATGGTGAGGTTGTCCCCCTTCATGTCCTATGTTTGCTTTTAATCGCACACTGTGGCTTTTTATATTTTCAGAATGTTTCACATCTATTTACAGAATACGTCTCTGAAGAAAGAACAGGAACATTGTTTAGGTTGCACCGCTGTGGTCTGATGACAATTTTAAACATGGCCCAATTAGAACAGAACAAAACTCCATAACTCCCCTGCTCTACTCTTGTATTTCTAACTTTCAAGTACTTCTTGTATTTGAAAGTTTATATATGTTTATAGTGCATAATGTATCCACCATGATTGGGAGGCGAATTAATAAATTATTGTTATATTCTTAGATACTGAAACACATTGTTTCTTGCTTTTGTTCAAACTGTATTGATTTGAATCGACAATTTGTGAAGATGAATTTTGTGGCGCTGTTGTATTGCATAAAATGATAAGGTGGTTTGTTATTTTGTCCACTGTCAGTATTTCTGAAGGTACACTATGAATATGTATCTATGTGAAATACCTGAAGTGCAGGGTCAATACTGTTAAAAATGACAATTACCAACATTAACCACTATGTTCTGAACAGACGCATAACAGACTAACCCCCATAAAAAACAACATTGGCAGCTGAGAAGGAGCCGTGGAGACGGCTGGCTGGACAGATTAAAATGAGTGCATGTGTAGAAGTGCAAGTAAAAGCACTTCTGACACCCTCTGGTTTAAACACACAAGGGCCAGACGGGAAAGTTTGAAACGTCTTTTTATTGTGCTGCAATAAAGCAGACAGTGTTTGCGGGGAAACATTGATTTTACGACTGAAAAGAGAGTGGGACAGGGCCGTAAACTCAGCTAACTATAGCATATGGTGGTTTTTTTATTTCTTCTTTTTATAGAACACATTTTTTCACTTTTACCTCTGCTTTTGGTCCCCACCAACTCCAAATATCTGTGTACTGTGGGTTTCTGCTGTTTGTGCTGAACAGGTAGTGTGCAAGAGTTTTCTTTCCTTTTTGCTGTGAGAGGGGAGTGAAGTTTCAACCGGACAGATTTACAACGAGCTGAAACTCACTATAAAGCTCCTTAAAGCCAAAGGGAACTGCAGGTTAAGGTGGTAATTATATGTAGGTTCATCACTAAGTGTGAACCCTTTCACATTGTGCAATTGTTTTCAAGTTGTCATTTCAACATTGTTTTTTGTAAAAAAAAAATGTATAAGAGCCACTTTAAATACTTCACATCAATATCTTGATCACCTAAACTGGGATTTGTGTTCTACTTAAGGCTAAGAGGCAGCTTATTCAGTCTGTGAAACAATAATGTTAACTTATGTTACCTCAGCAGCTACAGAGGAGACTGAAAGCCAAGAGAATCCCTTCATATACATTCTGACATCTTCAGTTTTACTTGTCTGGTGTGACTCACCAGAAGTATGTCATCATAACCATGAGCAGACATTTATTGTGCAGTCCAGTTAATATAATTCCACTTTAGAATGTAATAATCACAATAATACAGATTCATTGTTGATAATTTAAATTTCTGCATCAAGCATCACTATCCAATATGATGAAACAGAGAAAGAAGTCAAGTATGGCAAAAAATGAGTTTGTAACGTGCATCATCGTGAAACTTACAACAGAAGCACATTTGTGTTAACCAGGCAATTAAAAATCCATTTGGAAATGTAAGCATGCCAGCTCCGTCGGGACTTGAAGGATGGAAATGGGAGGGGGCTCTGATTGCTTTAGACAGCGATCACAACAAAATATTTCCATGCACTGTGTTGAACACCATTCCCCCTGGTACCTAGTGGTCTCATCTGTGTGGTGCAATTTAAGAAATAAGGCAATTGTGCGTATGTCTCTCATAATGGCATTCGTAGCTATAAATAAGAAAAATAATGTGCCATAATTCTGCATGTAATGAGCGGAAACTGACAGGTGGTCCTGGCTTTTGTAGGATAACACACTAGAAAATGAGGAGGACTGTTCTGCTGGAGGTAATAAGGGTGGGCTGCCTGTTTTGTTAACCTTGTTTTCTCATGTTTACCTGAGTAAGGGAGGTTAGTCATTGTATTTCCGTTATTTTCTTTAGGTTGTATTGGTTGCTTTCCCAGTTACATTTGGTTTTGGTTTATTTTGTTGGCCTTTGCCCATCCTGATGTTTGTCCAACCTGTCAATAGGTTCATCTGAATCTGTAAATAAGATCAACCGTTCCATTTACAGCTATCAGTCTGTATGGTTGCTCGGACAGAAGGGAAGATGTGGCTTATTCATGTTTTTTCTCAGCCACGCCTGGATTTGGCGTAAAACAGCAAATAACTATCTGAAGTACTAAAGAGTCAGACGTAGACCCTGTTCCACCTCACATAGTGGATCATATTACCGCAGTCTTGAAATGGAAGGGGTGGAGGGGTACTGTGTTGATTGCAACGATAGACTGTATATAAGAAGTGGACGTAGTCGTTGTGACGTCATCCATCCATCCAAACATTCAAAATCCTATCTTGTTGTCATTTGAGGTCTAGATTGTTAAAAAGCCATAACACTAACAGTCTGAACATAACGTGCTCTTTACTCACTGAAAGACACCGTCAATGTGAATTGCATTCAGACCTATTCAGAGTTAGGACCGACATGGATAACAGGCTTAAGATCTTGACATTTACATGTGGCAACAGCTGAGGGCGCCTATGCTCGTTTAATGCCCTCGCAATTTCCAGCCCTCACACATTTTGCATGACGATAATAAACATGCGAATCAGGAAGGGGGTCACGGTCCTTAGCAGCCTCCTGGAGTCGGACAAAATTGCTGTCTTTGTGATAGATTGATTTTATTAGAAAATGTTAAAAAGGTTAACAGGGTAAATTTAGGAGTTAATCTATGATCGACTTGTTGAGCCTTTTTGAGAGAGGACACTGGGGGATTGGTTAGTCATGCCCGCAGCGGCCTGAAGGGGGAGCTCACGTGTCCGAGCACCTTTATTGATTTCTCCCCTTTTCAGGTGCTAAATGAGTATTTCTGCTCTGAAACTTTGTAATAGTATATAAGTTGTTTTGTTGACATGCTGACTGAATGTTGAGTGTTTTTGGCAGCGTTATTGTAATTTTAAGACTGTTCATTTGTATACTGCTAAGCAGCTAGCTGAACCCTGCTTCGTCAGTGGCCGCCACGGAGCGGCATGCGACCAGCATATTGTGTGCATTTTGATTGAGTTTTAGCTCAGTACGACATGCAAAGTATGACGTTTGAAGTATGTTTATGTTTGTGATTTAATACTAATGTGTTTGTGTGTTTATTTTTGTACCTATGTGAATACGTTAAAAACAATACAGAGTTCTCAATGAAGCTGCCACAGAGAAAGCATCGTGTCCGAGCACCTTTATTGATTTCTCCCCTTTTCAGGGTGTAACATCTTGATCGTGGTCTCTTAAAGAGAAAATTCTCCACCTTTTTATGTGGATGTCCAATCATTGCTGATTGTAAATGTAGTCGATTGAAACAATAAATCCCTCAGTTCTTACTGTATTTCCCTGGAAAGGTGAGTTCAGAGCTGCGAGATCTGGCGCCGTCAATTGACGTCCATTGGAGGCAAAAAAGAACTACAGGCTTCAGCTTGGATTTGTAGTCTACGAAGTTGGCATTAGCTTTGCAAGAGGTTATAGGGTAAGGGATCCTTGGTACATGTAGGCACTGCCAGCAAGGCTCGGCGAGCCATAGAACTTGGCTTTCTCATTAAATATAGCACGCACTGAAGAATTTATTGCTTCAATCAACTACATTTACCATCAACACTGATTAGACATCCACTTAAAAAGGTGGAGACTTGTTTCTCAAAGATAACAGAAAAGACGCTACAGGTTAGTTATAGGTTTTTCTTCAGAAGGACGAATCCTGCAGTGAATTACAGTTTGTGATGGCGACAATTAGCTTTGTCTATGTTCACATCCCGCCGTCAAGCTGTCTCTCCGCCAAATTACAGTTATTGTAATGTCTGGTTACTTCTTAGAAGAAAGGACAAAAATGTAAAATACAGAACTTCTCTTCAGTTTAGTGATTCAACCAAAATTCCAACAGCATGCAGGAAATTTAAAGTTTTTGCTTAAGGAGCGATTCAACCGCTCATTTAGCAGTAATTACCGTCAAAGCGTATAGAGAGAGGACTCTTGATTTCGGTGATTGCACAGGTGCCTCTGTGCGAGAGAGTGTGTGTGAGTTCCCGTACTTGCAGGTGGCTAATTGCCAGTGTCTTTCTCTCTCCTGTTGGTTAACTTGTCCTTTTTCTCTTTTCTTTTCAGTTCCATCTCATTAAGAGGTGTTTGAGTGAGAAGAAAGTGAGTTGAGGATTGGAAAGCTAATCTTCCCAAACTCATTATCTGGGAGACGATAATACTCTGCTGTTACTTTTGTGCGTAGGAAAAAAATCACCTGTGTGTGTGTGTGTGTGTGTGTGTGTGTGTGTGTGTGTGTGTGTGTGTGTGTGTGTGTGTGTGTGTGTGTGTGTGTGTGTGTGTGTGTGTGATTGTTTGTACGCCGATCTGGCTTCGGCGAGGTTCATCCTCAAACATCTAAAGTACATCCCCAAACATCTGAACTTCAATCAATCAACCATATAAATTCTCTGAAGCCAAAACCACCCGTGTGTGTGTGTGTGTGTGTGTGTGTGTGTGTGTGTGTGTGTGTGTGTGTGTGTGTGTGTGTGTGTGTGTGTGTGTGTGTGTGTGTGTGTGTGTGTGTGTGTGAGCTTGAAGCGTAATTGCCCAGCTGTTTAATGCTAACTATGTGTCTGATTTTCTGTATGTTTGTGTACGTGATTACTGAAACAGCTAGCAGCTCGTATCAGCATTTGGTAGCGTGGGTTGTTGGCAAAACACCTGTTAACAGAGGTGTAAAGCCTTTCAACACACACACAGACACACACACACACACACACACACACACACACACACACACACACACACACACACACACACACACACACACTGTAGTAAACACAGCCATCCAGATCTAGCAGCTGGGGACTTTATTGGGGCTCTTACTCAGCAGGATTTGCATATGAAAACATCCTGAGCAGTTCAACTAGCTTCATTAATCCAGAGAGAAACACTGGGTGTGTGTGTGTGTGTGTGTGTGTGTGTGTGTGTGTGTGTGTGTGTGTGTGTGTGTGTGTGTGTGTGTGTGTGTGTGTGTAAAGTTCAGGAAGCTGTTGTGAATCACTTGCACCTTTTTAAACATTCACCCAGTCAATATATTCAGATTGGAAAATGCGCTCTGATCAGCCAACAGAGCGGGCGGCGAGTCAAGGCCGCATCGTTGACACATTCACGGCGAGGTTGAGCTTTAATTATGGGATGGATTAGCATGCAGTGCTAATAAGAAAGCTCATGCCTTCCATCACAGCGGAGACGAGTTAATAGTTGTTTTGCATTATTAAAAAAAAATGTGTAGCATGAAATCGTTTAAAGACTTGTGACATCGAGGCTGTCACTGTAATCGGTATGCAGTACAAGTCATTACAGGCTAAACATAAGATGTACTGAGTAGTGAATTTAAATAAAAAAATGAATTACTGTATGTTTGTCAAATGAAGTGTGACAACTTGGTTGTAAACAATGAGACTGTGGTGAAATGCAGCTTCTATATAGAAAACACAGATGTCTGTTTGCAGTGATTTACATTGAATGCAATAAATGTAAAATTTACTTAAATTGTGTAATAAATAATACAGAATAAAATCCTTATTGATTACCATCATTACATTTTTACAAATCATAAAGAGTAATAAAATCCCTTAATGCTAACGTCAACATGCTAACATGATGATGTGCAATAGGTATAATGTGAACATATTTACCATGTTAGAAGTGGATGGATTCCCTGACGACAAATGGTTGCTATACTGATGCTCTGAAATGTGAATGTAGCATCCGAGTTTTGTTTGGACATTTACAATAACCTTTTACATCATCGGTTTCAGGGCTCTGTAAACACAATCTTCATCAGGGCTTAGATGTTATAAAAACGATCCAATAATGGTCCAGATATTTCACTTTGAACCAAAAATATGAACCTGCTGTGAGCAAGTCAGGGGATCAACATCTGGGATCCATAGACATCTGCACCATATGTTGTGTCAATTGATCTGGTAGATGTTAAGATATGTCTCTGGATAATGGAAATGTTTGACGTCATGTTAGAATTAGATGTATGGGGGATGTCAGGGGATCAACAAAGTCATTAGAACTCATCCTCTGGGGACCTTCTATAACTGTACCAACTTTAATGGCAATATATACAATATTTTCTAAATCACTTTCGGGTGAACCAACCAAAGTGGTTGCCAAACCAACCAACCAGTATTGCCATACCAAGGACGCTGCTTCCAGAATGGCGAAAAAGAAAAAAAATCTCCCAATCTTAAGAAGAACATGAAACTGTATTTGGTCCCATATATATTTAGTTCCTATCTTGAGGTGTGAGTGTCCAGAAGTGTTAGATAGAAGCTCTAAACTCTTAACCCAGCTGCTCTGGCGGCTGTGGCGTAGTGAAGAGCAAGGTAGTTCTCCAATCAGAGGGTCGGTGGTTCGATACCCGGCTTCGGCAGTCGATGTGTCCTTGGGCAAGACACTTAACCCCAAGTTGCTCCTGAAGGCCATCGGTGTGGACTGGATGATGAATGTTAGTTAGAGTCTGATGGTGGCACCTTGATGGTAGCCTGTCATCAGTGTGTGAATGGGTGAATGATATGTAACATACTACTGACTGTAAGTCGCTTTGGAGAAAAGCGTCTGCTAAATGACTGTAATGTAATGTAATGTAATGTAATATGTACTATGACGTTTAACAGCATCTTGTAAATAAGGTCAAGTAGCCCGGGCTGAAGCGCTCCCTAAATTAAACAGAGATTTTCTGCTTGGCCACACTCATTCCAGCAAATTCGCTGAGACATTCAAGCTTCAGGATTAAACATGTTCTAATTGACTTAATGCTAAGGCGCCAATTCACAAGTCAAACAGAAACAAGAATTACCTCGTCGCTTGAATTTGCAACATGAGGAAAGCTGACATATAATCAATTTATGGTGCTTCCAAAAAGCTGGGGGATTTCATATGCCAGTTATGCTATTTGGGAAACAAAATCTTTTATTTTGTTCCCACATTTGCATGAATTTATGTAAAACTGCTGACTGTGCCTTTAAAGGATTGACTCAGCTAAGCCCTTCAGTTGTTGACACTTGGGCCATAATTAACTCACACTGCCAGATAACTATGCTGTGTGTTCATGTGTGTCTGTGCGCGCTGTTGGCTTCACCACCATGACATTAAGCCCTTAGTCAAATGTGTCAAGTTAAATCTTATTTGGATGTCTTGTTTTCATAAAGTTTAATGCGCAGATAGAGCCTTATCTAAAAAAAAATAAAAAAATAGGAAGCATTTTCCATTTAACAGGGCTTTTTTTTCCGCCTAAGACAGAATCTCCTTTTTAGGGCAAATAAAGCCAGTTAAGTGTGATGATGCATCAACTCCACTGTCACTAAAAGGCGGCAGCACTTTAGAAGATAATTCACATCAGTACAGGATCACTAGTTTTCGGCAAACAGCATGAGTGTGATGACTCGCAAATTCATTTCGCTTTAGATATTGAGGTCTGAAATTGAATTCAACTTTATTTATGCGTTTAAGAAAATGTCATGGAAAATGTTGATGTCATTTTGAATCTGCTGTACTACTTTTGGCCCCACTGAGTATTAAGTGCTTGTGTTTTCCTCGTGGTTGCAGAGGTTGATATGAGTTCAGGTCCTATGCTGGTAATGTCCCTCCTGCTGAACTGCCCTTAGGCAAGACTCTGAATTCCTGTGAAGCAGCCACTAATGTGGCTAAATGTTAAAGCTTATGAAGCGCCATTGTGAGGGTGCTATGCTGTGAAGAAAACTCACAATGTTTTCCAGTCCAGGCAGTGTTACGTCATGTTATTAGTTACTAAACAATTGTGTTATGTAATAGGAATACACGTCTCTTGAGGCAGGGCACCCCTAATCAAGCTTCTTCTCCAAGGCAGTGGAGTTGTCAAACACCAAAAAGTTACACAGCCATTGTATGTGGAGTTGTGTACTGTTTTTGTACGTATAACTTTTATGTCTGCACTAATGTTGAATGTGGTGAACTGTCACGGCTATTTCATCTGCACTGAGACTTATTCCACCAACATAGTTGTGTGGTAATAACATAAAGTTGAACTTGTACTTTTTGCGCTACTTTCCCCAACACAACTGCAGAAGTACGAGAAGAGGGTAATGTTTCATAGAGGATGGTCAAAGCACAGATGCTGAAGTGTATAGCAGTTCAATACAAATCCTTTGGTGGGGTTTTGATTTAAATCCAGAGGTATTCAAATCAATGCATTTCCATTGGATTGGACCTCTTAAAAGTGGGCGGGGTCTGAGGACTGTCGGCTCCACACACACCTCTCTTGTGGCTAAGTGTTGCAGATTGATTGATGGATGGATGTCATGATATTATCCATTGAAATCTGTTGGTACTAGCTTACATAAGCATAAATCATATTTTGTTTTAAAGGGAAAAAAGATGATTGGATTTTGATGTGTAAATCCCATGAAATTAATAATGTTTACAAAAGTGTGATGATACACAGGTAATCCTATTTTGAAAACGGTTTTGAGTCTGATCGCTCAGCCATTTCAGCAAACCAATTTCTACTTTAGGGTATTTCAAAGGATATTTGGTATATCTGGTGGATGTAGCTGAGTTTAAGCACCCGAAATGAAGTCATTTTATCTTGCTAAAGATTAACTGTAATTGGAATCCTATTAGTAACGCATTACATTACTTTACTGCCAAAACAATATAAATATATATTACACCCAACACTGTTTAGGCTACTACACTTTGGTTAAGGGCCTGTTAGGGAAAGACGTTTGGTTAAACATAAAAAAGTGAACATGCCCTGTCTCAATCTTCAAAATGGCTTTTTTCATATTTAACAAAAATGACAATCTTCCCTTCACCCTAACCAAGAGCTTTGGCCATAACCATAAAAACAGCAACACGAAGCATCAGCTTTAGTTGCTATGAGCGGAAAAAGTACAAAATGTTTCCTTATTATATTGAAATTAATTAAAATTAAAATCTAAAAAGTATTGCATTACTTTTATAATGTATTAGCTGTTGCAAATTAGCTGTATATAACTACAATATCTTAAGGAGAGAGGTTTGATGGGTGACACTGTAGATTCTTCATCCATATCATGCTGGTCTTCATCTGACCCTGTTGCTCTCCATAGAAGAAGGAAGGATAATTCCTAATAAGACCAACTAAACTGTCACTTTATCATTGGAATGCATCCACTGAGAAATTAATTCATGATGCCTTTGAGAGCTGGGACACTTGATTTAGTCCTCAAAGTCCTAAATGTACGGTGTAATTACTGTAGACAAATGAGGAGGCTTGGTGGGGATGATTGGTAGCATTCATCTCACACCATTGGTATTGTAATGCTTAGACCACATTTATCATAAACCCCTTGATTTGTGTTCCACCTTGCTTTTCTCTAAAGTAGACAATAATATTAAGAGGTTT